>NW_028321879.1:227500-235000 GCF_036245765.1 Copidosoma floridanum | reverse complement strand
TTTGGCTCTGCTCTGGTTCCTCTACGTTTGCGGCGAGGGGTTCCGTACCAAACAACCCATCAAGAATCGCAGTTGCTGTGTCTTCCCAACTTTTGGTATACCCATCCCTAGTTCTGATGCTGGCCATTGCCATTGCGGGCAGCACCTTATCACTTGACACCCTATATATGTGTCCGTATATCTCCTTATTCCCATGCATTTCAACATAGTTTTTCCAGCTGGTAGATCTGGCCTCTTCTATTTCCTTCTTGCAGTTCCTCCTAAAGGTGTTTAGTTCTCTTTGGGTATTGGCCCTCTCCCGCTCACTTCTTGCTCTCTGGTGGGCTCGTCTTTTCCTATATAGCTCTCGTTTTTTCCTCGTTAGTTCTTGTGTCCACCATGGCACTGATCTTTGGTATCCTCTCTTACGTGGGATGCATCCTCTTGTAGAGGCCTTCATAACCGAAGTTATTCTGTCAACCATCTCGTCGATCTCATTCTCACTATCCAATTTGGTGGTCATAAGTGGCTCGGCTCTTATATCAATATTTTTCGCATAGGTTGCCCAATCTGCCTTGTTGACATTGTACCGCTTTTGCTTTATTAGGGGTCTTGGGGGTTCCTCTGACGCTAGCTCAAACATTATTGTCCTATGCTCGCTGGATGTCTCGTTTTCCAGTACTTGCCAGTTCATTATCTTGTTCTCTATTGTGTATCCAACAAACGTGACATCAATGTCTCTATTTCCCTCGACATATGTGCAGAGTTGCCCAGGAGTATTCGCTGGTACTAGGTCACGACTTATTATTAATTCTTCAAAGCATTGCCCGTTCTCATCAGTTGCGTCAAGTCTGTGACACCACAGCGGCGAGATACCGTTAACGTCGGCACACACTATTACCCTGTTAGTGTTAATAAAGTCGAGGACATTCTCCAGCTGCTGTGCATACATCTCGATCGGATCTCTATACTGGCAATAAAGGCTTACAACATAAACCCCCCCGAGGGGGCCCTCAATATGTGCCGCGACGCAGTGAGAGGTGCTGACACCGGTTAGTGCGGTTGCCGTTAGATCTTTATTTAGTACCACAATACATGCCCATGGGAACTCCTCGCCCCTATTTCCTGTTATGATTACGTTGTTGTACCTCTCCAGGCCGACTACTTTACCCTTGTATGCATACATTTCTTGTAACAGTAGCACATCAATACCTCTTTCATATGCTGACTGTAAGCATTCGTCTGTCGCGTTACGGCTTCTACCCAAATTAGCTTGCATGAATCTCATTGTTCTACATTGCGCCATAATCAGTTTGGATAGTGACTCTCTTAACCGCTGCTATATATGAAGGGCACTTACTGTTGGCTGCGTGATTGTGAGGTCGTTTCTGTCGCTTACAGACTGCACAGCAAACTGGCTTGTTCCTATTTTTGCACTCATTGTATTTGTGTCCATCTTCTGCGCAGTGACTACACGTGTTTTCTTCTGCATTACAAAACTTAGCTATGTGACCAAGGCTCTGGCACTTGTAGCACCTTGAAATGCTACAGAAGTCACTGACTCTGCATCTCTGCCAACCGATATACAATACGCTACGCTCCATGAGCTTGTTCCTTAATTCTGGTGTAACCTCTGCTACCCAGTGTACGTTCTCCTTGTCTTTCTTCCCTGTTTTAAATCGGGCTCGGAACCTTTGCTCGAACTAAAGAACATTGTCCAGCAGTTCTGTATTTTGTGCTTTAATTGTGTGTGCTAATATCTCAGCCTCAATGTCCCTTAGTACATCGTATATTATTAGCATTGGCTTCCTTTTGGTCAAGTGTTGCACCTCAATACCTTTAGATTTTAAGGCACTATTGTCTGCGATTTTTTGTAGCTCATTTAAGGAGTTAGCTTCTATGACCACTTTTCCTGCTCTGGTTTTCCGTATGTTATTAATCGTCAGTCCTTCTTTTGCTGGATTGATTGATGTTTTGAGCACCTTCTTCACCGTTTCTGGCGTCACTGGCTGACCGTTGACTGATTGGATCGCCGCTGCATATGTCTTCCTTCTTTGCTCTCTCCTTACGTTTTGCATCCCTTTGACAGGTGGGATCGTCTTTCTTTCCAACTCGGGGGATTGCCCACCCCATGGTTTTGTTCCCAGTAGTTGGCCACGTAACGTTGCATTCTCAAGTGCTAGAGTTATCGCAATATTTTTAATCTTTTTGATCTGCCTTTGCACCATTTCATCCGCTGCCTTTAAGAACTTCGTAGTCCTGCGAGCTTCTGCAACCTTGTTCATTGTCTCTTTCTCGATCTTTTCCAGCTCCTTAAGCCAATTAATATCTACTTTCTCTCCAGCTTCATCTTCATGCGGTTCCTCACTATCTTCTTCGTCATTCCCGTCATCCGCCTTTCTCTTTTTGCTGACGTTGCTCTCATTACTTTGCGAGCTGCACGTACTTTCCCGTCTACCACCTCTGCCTTCAATATTGAGGAACATTCCACTTTTTTGAACGTCTAGGATTTTCACTAGCTCCTTCCTAATGCCTGAATGGAGTTGGCATGCATCAGATAATTTGCTCCCCCCAGAATCCGTGGAGCAGGCACAGCCCACCCGGGCTTTCACCGGATCGGAAGCTGCGGCAGGATTTGTCTCATATTGAGACATACCGCCTGGGGTATACCTGTTTTCATTGTCTGACATCATATTTTTATTTTGTTTGTTTTCGTAGTTTTCTCTACGCACCTCTATGGTTCTCATATTTTGAGGAGTAGTGTTTATTTGTTGAATTTTTGTATACGTCGATCTGGTGTTGATGTTATTCGATTGACGGGTAGCAGAGGGTGAGCATCAAGGTGGAGTGTGCGCTTTCCTGGTGACTGAGGCACAGCAACGGCATTTCCGGTGAGACAACCTCTTCAAGATTGTACGCACCGTGCCAGTTAAGCTGACACTCTCTGCCCCCGTGGGTGCATCGGGTCCGCACGTCGCTGTGAGCCTTTCCCCGGAGATGACAACACATTTTGGCGTCTACTCCTCGCCGGTTAAGCCGGCGATCTCTGCCGTAGCATCGGATCGAGGCTATTATTTTCTTTTGGTTTTGTTTCCTTTCTTATTTGCCTGGACTAATTTTTCTTCTTTGTATTCTTCCTTTCCTTCTCAGTCTCCTTAATCCATTCCATATCTTTTTATCCTTAATCCATTCCTTTCCGTCAACCCATCCATTTTTTAATTCTAAGTTTCCACGCGCATTGCTTTCTCAACACCTGCCCGATGCTCACAACCCTCCACTTAGTCGCTCGAGAGCTCGTGGCCAGCAATGCCTGAAGTACTCCACGCGCATTGCTTCACGCCACCCCCGTTGAGAGACATATTCAACAGCTGTCATTCTCAACCTCTGCTCTCGAACTTCCCAAACCAACTACTATCCTCGACGCACGGAGGTCGAGTCCATCTGCTTTCAAACTTAATTTCTGCTTTCAACAATAACTCCTACTCTATACACCACACCTACTCTTCCTTCGTGCGTTTCAATAGTAGTGGTTTACGCTCGGAGACAAGTCGTTTCCAGCGTAAGGGCATTTTTAACCGGCTCTTTTGCCACAGTGGTCGTGCTTTCAACCATTGACCGCCGTGTTTCCAATTCCCACGACGTGGACGTAGGCCGACAGTCCCAATGATAGGGACAGAGGGAATCTCGTTAATCCATTCATGCGCGTCACTAATTAGATGACGAGGCATTTGGCTATTTTTTTTTTTTTTTTTTTTTTTTTTTTTTTTTTTATTTGTATAATATTTATTATATTTTACAACATTATTCTTATTTCTAAGAAGACTAGCAAGCTCTTGCACCTGAACCTAACCAATCCCAGTCCTAGTCCTTCCTCTCTCCTTCCAAACCACCACCAATGTCGTCTGATTAAATCTGTTCCAAGCTGAGACAAATCCAATTAGTACCCTTGATGAGATGACAGTCAGATCTTCGTCCCTGACCACTCCCTGACTTCGAAGAGACTCAACAGATGCCTTGCTCCAGACTCCACGCCAATTTAAAGTAATTCCGCAGACTTGAAGCTCCCGCGACTTCTCCGTTTCCTTGATGTTCCTTATGAGGCTGGTGTTGTTGTTGTAGTAGCTGACTTTCTTCTTGTTTGCTTGATCTAGATCAACGAGTTCCGATACTACCTGTGCGTCCAGTACCAACGTTTTGGTACCCAACGTGGCTACGAGATCCGGCTTCTTCAAGCCTTCCTCAGTATTGTACCTTGGCTCCTCCTTGACCTCGAACCCCATCCTACATAGTCGTCGCTTAATGTACCCACAGACAGCGTCGTGACGTCTTATTCTTATGTCATGGGTACGGAAGCACTGCTGAGAGATATGGTTCATAGTCTCAATATTCTGGCAACCAGCGCGGCAGTATCGATCCGTAGTTCTTCCTCGGCCTGTTCTTGACTTTGTTGGGAGGGCGTTTATGCGAACCTTTGTTGTCATCACGAAGTCCTTTCCTGTGAGGAATCGCGTAGGTTTCGCTAACCATCCATGCTGGCCTTTTACTCGGCTTGATTCCTTCAAGGGGTTACCATCAACTCGCCCATATAGGGACCTTGCCCAATGTTCGTCGATCATCTTTGACGTATCTAGGATATTTCTATCACTACCCTTCAGCCTTACTTCAGCCGCTTGAATTTCTCTCTCCAGATACTCTATAGCCACGGCACCCTCGACATATGTCGATTTTTGTAGTGCCAAAAGCCTATTTCTTCTGTCAAGCGGGGCTCTCCACCTAAAAGAGGGCAATCCTAAGCAACCATCCTTTATTTGGGCATGGAAGTAAGCGTTCGGACAATCATGAGGCAAGTGGATCCAAGATCTCACCGCTTCACGCACCTTCTTATCCAAAGCCTTGAGGTAACCAAATGTCACCCTTCCAAGCGTAAGCTGGTAAAATAGGCTTGGGATGACAATAGTCCTTATAGCCCACAACCTTTGCTGAGGCTTTAACGGGGCTTTTAAAAGCAGCTCGATCTGCTGTAGAAGCTTCTTCTTTGCGTTGGACCACACTCGGCCCGAGGCATTGAATTGGACACCCAAGTATCTCCATTCCTCTGACCTCTTCAAAGCAGGAATGTTTCTGCCTCTCACACTAAAAGTGCAATGAGCATCAACGGCCGTGGTCTTCAATTTAGGCACACTTTTAATTGCCACCGTTGCGCATTTGCCAGCGTTTGCCTCCAAACCACACGTGTATAGGAAGTCAGCCGACTGATCTATAAGTGTCTGCAGCCCCACTTTAGATGACGCTGCCAGCACCAGATCATCCGCAAACGCCATCACATCAACCCTGAGACCTTCCATGTTTACTCCTATTTCCGGGTTGACCATTTTTAGGAGCTCATCAATCACAAAGTTGAATAATATCGGCGACAACGGATCGCCCTGCTTGACACCACACGTTGGACGTATTTTCTGAGAGGTCCATCCTCCGTGTTGCAGCACTGTGCTACTCCGACGGTAAATATTAAGGATGTAAGCTCTCATCCTCTCAGGCACGCCTTTAGCAGTCAGGACACGATCCAGGGCCCCGAAAGAGACCGAGTCAAAGGCCTTGGCCATATCAAGCGTTGCCAGGTATACTTGCTTGTGTCTTTCATGATGGTATTTGAGCACAAGGTCAAGCAACATGATATTATCAGAGCAGCCGTCCGTTGGTCTGAACGCTCTCTGTCTCTGGTCAAGCTCCACGGTGTTCAATCTATTGGCCAATACCTTATGAAACGTCCTTGAGATGACTGACGATATCGCTATCGGTCGATAGTCTCCTGGTGTTACTGCCTCCTTCTTCTTGGGCAGCAGAACAGTCCTAGACATGCACAAGTCCTCAGGCATCTGTTCGCACCACATAAAGACATTGAACAGCCTCACCAGCCATTCTCTTGGGACCCTTCTAATGTCCTTGACCCTGACTCCGTCCAAACCTGAAGCAGTCCCAGTGGGAGGAAATGCCCTCTTGATCTCATCAGGGGTTATTGGCAACCATAAGTTCGGTTTAACCTCATCATCTCCTCTCGTTATTCGTGGGACACACTGCTTTTCAGTAGTCATGACTGTCCTCCAGAAAGGCTCCATTATTTCAATGGGCAATCCCGGAGTCTGAGTCAGCTGGTCGTTTACCACTCTCTTTGCACACTGAGAGGGATTCTTCCTCCATAGGTCCTGGACCCTAGCAAACTCCGCCCTTCTGCACTCCTTTCGACTCCTCGGCATCCACTGCTCACGCCGATGCCCAACACTCTGCTCTCTCCTCCCTTCAGGCGGAAAAGCCTCCCTCATAATAAGAGCTACCTCGACAGCCACTTCTTCTTTGCTTACTCTCAGAACCATCTGGCATAAGTTATTCATACGATTGGAGAAGAATGCATCCTCGTCTAACGGCTGAAGAGATCCAAAGTACTCAATAAATGAGTCTTCAGAGTTCCGCTGCGCTTGGTTTTCAGGCATGCCCTCCTCATTACCAGACTCCACATTCTCCTCCCCTCGTCGCTGTAGCTCATTGGTGTAGTGAGCAACCAGCTCCTTATGGTCCGCTCTCTTTCTCTGGCTCTTAAGCGAGTCAAAGGTTCTACCCTCAAAGAACTCATGGAGAACCAGGTTTATTTTCCTCGCAACTCTAGGATCAGCACTCATCAGTTCAGCCTCTTTCCTTGCGAGCAGTCGCTTTTCCTCTTCCGACCACATCTCATTACGCCTCGGATTCTCATTAAGTCTCCTCTCATCAAACCAGTCAGGGTGACCCCTTTTCTCATGCAGGCCACGTCCATTCAGTTTCGCAAACCTTCTGTCACAGCCCAGGAACCTGCAAAGGTATCCCTCCTGATCTTCACCAGGATCAGCTGGCCCAGGCTCAGGGCTCGAAAGCGTTAGCACAGCGCAGTCAGTGGACTGGCCAGCATTTTTCATCCGAGGCTGAGTTGTATTTCTTTGACCAACACATATATATGCTCACAAGGGCTGGTAACCCTAGCTCGCATTTTTGTTCCCGTTCGCCGGCATCTAGATAAACTTGATGCCGTTGCCCGGCGCTCACGACGTGGACGTGGGAACTTGAGCGCCAAGCCTTAAGAGAGTCATAGTTACTCCCGCCGTTTACCCGCGCTTGCTTGAATTTCTTCACGTTGACATTCAGAGCACTGGGCAGAAATCACATTGCGTCATCACCCGCGAGGGCCATCGCAATGCTTTGTTTTAATTAGACAGTCGGATTCCCCTGGTCCGTGCCAGTTCTGAGCTGAGCGTTAAATGGCGGCCGAAGAGAACGAACGCAACGGCGGAACCGTCACGTAAGCCTCGCAGCAAGGAAGATCCGCGGAAGGCCAAGGCACGGTACCGAGCTCGGTCGCCCTCCGCGACGAATTTACGACGCGCACACCGCGAACGCGATGCACGCGCGCAAACCGCCGCAAAGTTGAACCTCGCCCAGGCCCGGCACGTCAGCCGCACCCGCTTCCCGACCAAGCCCGACACGCCCCGCTCC
>NW_028321879.1:212500-225000 GCF_036245765.1 Copidosoma floridanum | reverse complement strand
CAAAAAAAAAAGAAAGATAAAATAAAAAGATTGCACATCGACCGGATGGTAATGTTTTTTTTTGTCTCCTTTTTTTTCTTCCTTCCTTTCCTTACCTCCTGCGACGCTTTATTTTTTTTTTGCTTTGCTTTCAAAACCGCGACGCAAAAGTATTTTTGACGATCGTACGGCTCGTCCGGTCCGCTCTTGATTCAACAGTGTTTGGATAAACAATTATTTAATGAGAGCTCCGGGACTCGGGCGAACGACGACCAAAAAAAAAAGTTGGGAGGCAAAAAAAAATGATAAAAAATAAAAAGAATGACAAACGATTTAAACGGCATCAACGTTGCCGCTTTAACCGGTCAAATTTTTATTTCTCGTTTTCGACAATCCATTATTTCATCTTTTTTTTTTTAAATATTCTTTTTTTATTTCAAGCGACGCATTTGATTTCATACGAACGCCCAATTATTTAGCTCGTACACTCGAAGAAAAACTATACGACGGGTCGTTGATAACGACGCGTCGGGTTTCTCTTCGTGACCAGCAGTCTTTTTGTTTTTTTTTTTTATCGAACGACCCTCAGCCAGACGTGGTCCAGGAAATATATCCGAGGACCGCAATGTGCGTTCAAAGTGTCGATGTTCATGTGTCCTGCAGTTCACAAGTTGACGCGCAATGAGCTGCGTTCTTCATCGACCCACGAGCCAAGTGATCCACCGCTCAGGGTAATCAATTTATTTTTATCATTATTATAGTTTATTTTTCACACTTACACTTAATGTGTAATATTTTCTCGGTCAATTCGAATTTTTTATTATACGAAAAATGACCAATACAAAACGCAACGGAGAGCCAGGCTCTTTCGAATAAAAAGTGTGCCCATCGGTTCTTTGTTGGGCCACCCCGCTGAGTCCCGCAAATGCGACACGAGCGGCAGGCATTGGGGCGCACCACGAAATATTACGAAACTTTATGATAACAAGCGGCGTCTCCCATTTCTTTTTATCTTGAGAACAAGATGAAAGAGGCAATAACGGCGACACGCATACAATTCATAATATTTCGCGACATTTATACGCAGAGTCTCGGCTCATTGGGGCGTAAAATCATTCTAAAACCTTGGATAATAACGCGTACACGCTATTATCCTCGTAAGCTCGATCATGTCATTAAAACGAAGTGATTGCATGACCACCGAATGACGACGTTCCCCCTCGTTACAACGAGGCTTTCAACATAATAACCGTTGACTCGAGGAAAACGCTGTCCGGTCGAAATTCAATCTTCGTCATAAAATCCGTGACCAATAGCCTCGAGGTTGCCACGGCAAGACACTGGTTAATGGAAAGAAAAAATAAAGATCCGTTGTGCACGCGCACCCTACGATTTTTACGTAGGTGCGCGAGGGCGAGCGTGGCCAGCCCGATCGTATGTTTCAACTATTATAGAACAAAGACGCTAGGCATTGGCGCACGCATCGAAACCTACGACCGCCAATCCGTTAACTTAATTTTTCACAGCCCCTTGTCAAAGGAGGGAGAAAGAAAAAGTAACGTGGCGCGAGGCGCGTAAATACAACGATTATACATTTTCCTTCGGCGCAGCTTTTGAACAAAATTTCTTTTTTTTTTTTTTTTTCTTTCATGTCAAACGTTGCGACGTCTTACGTGCGAACGTTAATGATCCTTCCGCAGGTTCACCTACGGAGACCTTGTTACGACTTTTACTTCCTCTAAATGATCAAGTTTGGTCATCTTCCCAGTGCAATCGGCAACGCAACGAGTGCGTTGCCGCGCGTCAGTCCGAAGACCTCACTAAATCATTTAATCGGTAGTAGCGACGGGCGGTGTGTACAAAGGGCAGGGACGTAATCAACGCGAGCTTATGACTCGCGCTTACTAGAAATTCCTCGTTCATGGGGAATAATTGCAAGCCCCAATCCCTAGCACGAAGGAGGTTCAGCGGGTTACCCGGGCCTTTCGGCCAGGAAGGACTTGCTGATTCCTTCAGTGTAGCGCGCGTGCGGCCCAGAACATCTAAGGGCATCACAGACCTGTTATTGCTCAATCTCGTGCGGCTAGACGCAGTCTGTCCCTCTAAGAAGATTTTTGTGTACGTCGGTAGTAAAAACCAAAAACCACCGCCAGCCCCGCGCGACACCGACGGATTGGATACCGTCAAACATCGCACGAAGCATGCGACGGGGCCTTGGCCTTCGAGATACCAGAAGTAACGCCTATTTAGCAGGCTAAAGTCTCGTTCGTTATCGGAATTAACCAGACAAATCGCTCCACCAACTAAGAACGGCCGTGCACCACCACCCACCGAATCAAGAAAGAGCTATCAATTTGTCAATTCTTCCGATGTCCGGGCCTGGTGAGGTTTCCCGTGTTGAGTCAAATTAAGCCGCAGGCTCCACTCCTGGTGGTGCCCTTCCGTCAATTCCTTTAAGTTTCAGCTTTGCAACCATACTTCCCCCGGAACCCAAAAGCTTTGGTTTCCCGGAAGCTGCCCGTCGAGTCATCGGAGGAACATCGACGGATCGCTAGCTGGCATCGTTTATGGTTAGAACTAGGGCGGTATCTGATCGCCTTCGAACCTCTAACTTTCGTTCTTGATTAATGAAAACATTTTTGGCAAATGCTTTCGCTTCTGTCCGTCTTGCGACGATCCAAGAATTTCACCTCTAACGTCGCAATACGAATGCCCCCATCTGTCCCTATTAATCATTACCTCGGGGTTCCGAACACCAACAAAATAGAACCGAGATCCTATTCCATTATTCCATGCACTGGTATTCAGGCGTTAACAAGCCTGCTTTGAGCACTCTAATTTGTTCAAAGTAAACGTACCGGCCCAACGCCACACCCGGTGAAGAGCATGGCGATGGAATTAAGCTGGGCCGCTCTTGCGCACGCACGCGACGGGCCAACGCCAACGACGGTAAAGCCGCTAGGCCGACCCGTGCGAGACGCACGCTCGAGCTAAGCCCACCGGTAGGACGTCCCACAATCTTGTCAGTTAAACATCGCGAGCGATGAACCAACAGCGTGGCACACAGATTCAACTACGAGCTTTTTAACCGCAACAACTTTAATATACGCTATTGGAGCTGGAATTACCGCGGCTGCTGGCACCAGACTTGCCCTCCAATGGATCCTCGTTAAAGGATTTAAAGTGTACTCATTCCGATTACGGGGCCTCGGATGAGTCCCGTATCGTTATTTTTCGTCACTACCTCCCCGTGCCGGGAGTGGGTAATTTGCGCGCCTGCTGCCTTCCTTGGATGTGGTAGCCGTTTCTCAGGCTCCCTCTCCGGAATCAAACCCTGATTCTCCGTTACCCGTTACAACCATGGTAAGCGCAGAACTTACCATCGACAGTTGATAAGGCAGACATTTGAAAGATGCGTCGCCGGTACGAGGACCGTGCGATCAGCCAAAAGTTATTCAGAGTCACCACAAACTTTTACGATGGACGAAAGAACGCGCGTGAACGCGTCCCCGCCACCGATTGGTTTTGATCTAATAAAAGCGTCCCTTCCATCTCTGGTTAGGACTCTGGTTTGCATGTATTAGCTCTAGAATTACCACAGTTATCCAAGTAAATGTGGGTACGATCTAAGGAACCATAACTGATTTAATGAGCCATTCGCGGTTTCACCTTAATTTGGCATGCACTGAGACATGCATGGCTTAATCTTTGAGACAAGCATATGACTACTGGCAGGATCAACCAGGGAGCTTCGTTTGTCAAAATTAAATTCAAAGCACACAATTTGGAGTGGCCTAAGGACAATGACGTCCCGTTGACCGGCTCGTCGTTGAATTGCGCTATCTTGCGTGTCTTGCGAAATACGCCGAGGAACGTGGAAGAAAACATGATTTTATTCCGAAAGGATCCAATCGATAATTCGACGACGAGTCCACGACGCATCTGACACTTGAAGCTTAAATCTTCAGCTATCGTCGTTAAAAACGAGGGTGAATTTTTTTTCTTTCAAATTCCGGTCGACCATCGCTCAACAAGCGTTAACAACGTCCCAAACGCCGCGTTGCCTTACCGGGGTAATAAAAGCCAAGGGCCTCAGAACTTCCGGAAGGGGCGACGAAGACCGTTCGTTATTCGTTGTTGACGACGCCTCGCTATGGGCCACCCGCGGCACTTTTGTCATTCGAACGACCCGGTAAATGAACAATACCGGGTCGGCACGGCGAGCTTTGAGGTGCCGTAATTAAACTCGAAGCAGGGCCACGTAAATTTATCATTCAAGTGTCAACAGTCTCTCGTGAGAGTTGCGTGTTAACAAATACCCGACGATATGGTCGCTGACGCTAGGCCAGGGCCTACCGCAGTGGTATACGTACAAGAGGTACACGTTGTATCCTCGCTCAGTATCGAGTGAGTCGATGCTCGGTTAGCATACCGTCGACAAGCTACGAGCCACGTCGACGTCGCATGCAACGCCAGAGGCGCGATCAGCATTGAGGGCCATTCGGTCGAAGACGCTGACCCGCGAAAATGCTGTGAATTGAGGCTTGGCTTGACAAGCGAACCGTCTCACTAGTGCCAAGGCGTCCTCGGGCGCGGCGAAGCAAAGTACCGTTTAACACGCAATTAAGCGAGACGAAAGTTTCCAATGACAATGACGCGCATTGCTTTCGGATCGACGGTGCGTAAAATTTTACAAGTTCGAGACGCGCATTGCTTACGAAACAACGCGCATTGCTTTCGCGTTACGGCTGAGGGCCACTCGTTCGTCGGTCACTGCCACGCGGATTGCTCTTTTGACAAGCGCATTGCCCTTGGAGCATACATATCCTCAAGAAATTGATGCGTACGCTTTTCAAGCAGACCTCCAACAATCTTATGAGGCCCGAATAGCGGTACGGGAATGATCGTTGATGAATTTGGGAATGCACATTTCGGCTTTCGCGTTCCAAGGCAGTGACCCCGAATTCTCATGGGTCCCCTTCCAACCCCCTCCGCAACGGTGCCGCGATGCTCGCGCGACAACACGCCCTAGAAGCAGACCCAACACGATCCGGTCGATGTGAATTACCGTTTTATTTTAAATAAATTAGGTATGCGCCTTTTACGTACCGGCTATAAAGGAGGAGCATACCAGTCGCTCGACGGATACTCGTAAAAACAGGCAGACAAAGAGAAACATTCAAAGAGAGACCTCGTACAATTAAACGAAAGTTAAAAGAAAAGGGGCCTTTTTTTATATCAAGCATAACCCTCGATGCACGTACGGCAACTAACTTTTATCACCGAACAATCGAGTCACAGTCAGTCACGGTTCGAACCAGCCAGAAAAACCAGTCGGTCCGTAATCCCGGCACGCGCATTGCAATTTTTCTTGCCTCAGTCCCGGCATATCCAAGGGTTACCGGCACGCCTGACCATCTAAGCACACGTGCGACGTAGCGAGGGCTAATTGCGCTCGCTTATCAGGCATACCAAAGGATTCCGGGACAAAGTCGTCGTTCGTTCGATGAGACGGCGAGCAAGACGCCCGAAGTGACGAGTGCCCGCGGTATTAACGAGACAGCGATAGTTTTCGCTTCCATGTCCGTGTTACGAGCATCGCAGTCAAAAGATTAAGCACGACACGCATACCCTCAAGCAAGCAAGCAAGCGAGCCAGACAATCAGAGTAGCGATCATCGCGAGTGATGCATCACAAGTCCAAGCGGCGCATTGCTTCCCGAGCATACCCTTTTACGGCAGTTGAAGAGTATTAGGCAGACCGAAACTTAAGGATAAAATAAAATATAGAATCGTTAAATCGATTACCAATTGTCTCGCGCGTGTTGCCTCCGCCGCCGCTACCCGCTACCATCGCACACGAGCATACCACCCACTTGTCTCGAAAGACCGCCGAAATTTTTCCAAGTCCATCGACGCGAATTGCTTTTTCCCACTTACCTGTCTCGAAAGACCGCCGAAATTTTTCAAAGTCCCTCGACGCGCATTGCTTCCATCGTCGGCATCCTCAATTTTATTTTATTCTCTCGTTTTTTCTTTTCTTGGGTTATCTTTTTTTTCTCCCTTTTTCTTTTTTTTCTCCCCTTCTTACCCGACACGCGCATTGCTATTTACTGTCGTTCCAATTCCTCTTATTTTCATTTTTTCCTACACTTCTCTTCTCTATCTCCCTTTCCTCTTCTTAACTTTTCTTCATCGTCTCTTTTTTATTCTTTTTCGTTATCATCATCGTCGTCGTTGTTGTTGTTGTTGTTGTTGTTGTTGTTGTTGTTGTTGTTTCTTCTTGTGCAAAATTCTGCAGCCTTCGATGGTGGACTGTATAATTTAGCTGTTGGTTTTATGTGCAGCAAGATGTTTGGCTGTGGCCGGATAATTGAGAGGAAAGGAATAGCGTGTTCGGAAGTTGAGAAACACTACACACACTGCACTTGACTAATATGTAAATTAACTTTAATCAAGACTAAGAGCACTTACAAATATTGTTACAAAAAGGGTATGTACGAAAGATTAAAGAGTAAAAGGATGTTATTTGAGTCACGCTGAAATTAATGTAATTGAAAAAAGGGTAGCAGAACTACCGTAACTGCTGGTGCGAGCGCTGGGTGCGGACTGGCGCTTGAAAGGCAAGCTAATTATCTGCCGCTACGTAAGTATTCATGGAGCGCAGCCATTGGATGGTTTGCAGAGCTCGTGTACGCACGCGATTGGATGTAAAAGACACTAGACTATTCAAGCGCGAACCTTTTGAAATACTAAGCCAAAAAAAAAATACAAATTTGATCTTGAACAAACTCCTCGGGTTGATAGATCGGAGTTAAACGTAGATATATCAAAGCAAAATTCATAATATTACAAATTGAAAATGAGATAAAATATAAATATCAAAATAAGAATAATCGAATTAACACAAAAACTTCGTTCTCCTCGGGTTAATGGACAACGATTTCTGAGTTGAACATTAATAGAAAACAATGGATCATTTTTTTTTTTTTTTTTAAATATAAAGAAAGTTAAAAAATGTGAATCGTTTATTCGCTTACAATTTAAATTTATATGATAAATATAAAGAAAGTTAAAAAATGTGAATCGCTTATTCACTTACAATTTGACTTTATATGATAAATGGTAAAATTTACATGAACTCATTATTAATCAGAAACTGGTTCAATCTCGGATACCTTTCTCATCAAAATCAGCTTATGGATTGGTCTAATTAAAACAGTACTTTGGGTTTTCACCTTCACGACCCGAACAAGAGATTCTTTATCTTGATAGACTTCAATTACTCTACCTAATGGCCACTTGCAGGGGACAGTTTGTTCGTTAGTTATAAGAACAAGATCACCCACTTTTAGGGAGCGCTGGGGTGAAAACCACTTTGATCGAGTTTGTAGAGAAGAAAGGTATTCTTTGGACCAACGCTTCCAGAAATGTTGAAGGGACTGAGATAACAATTTCCATCTTTTTAAAGGAGACAATTTTTGTGATGTAAAATCAGGCTCCGAGATTGAATAAGAAGGTCTAAAGGATAAAAAGTGAGCAGGTGTGAGAGGGTTCAGATCCCGTGGGTCATCGGTCAGAGGCGCCAGAGGTCTGGAGTTCAAGCAGGCTTCTATACGGGCGAGAAGAGTAGAAAACTCGACGAAAGTCAAAATCTGGTCTCCTATAACTCTTTTCAAATGGTGTTTCGTTGATTTTACCGCAGCCTCCCAGAGGCCTCCGAAATGAGGCGCCGAAGGCGGATTAAAGTGCCAATGGGTCCCAGATTGCGTCAAACCATTTACCAGTAAGTCAGAATTACCCAAAGACTGTCTTAATCGTCTCATCTCGACGTCTGCGCCAATGAAATTAGTACCTTGGTCACTGTACAGGTCGGTACAGTGGCCACGTCGCGAAACAAATCGGTGGAATGCGGCAATGAACGAGTCAGTAGTGTAGTCTTCTACAATCTCAAGGTGAACAGCCTTAGTTGCCATGCAGATAAAAACTGCAACATAACCCTTTAGGGTACCTTTACCTCTACACTTTGCTAATCTAACTGGGAACGGTCCGGCATAGTCGACGCCAGTTTTTTGAAAGGCTGGCGAGGGTTGGACACGACAATTGGGGAGCTCAGACATTAGTTGATATTGAGGTCGGGCTGCAAAACGTCGACACTTGAAACAATGTGCTAACTCAGTTTTAACGACTTGACGTCCATTCAAAATCCAAAATTTGCGACGCAAAGCGGCTAACGTCATTTGAATTCCCCCATGAAGAACAAGTTCATGATAATATTCAATTATCATGATTGTGATGTAATCTCGTCCGAATAGAATCAAGGGGTGTTTCGAATCTTGCTCTAACAAAGAATTGCTCAACCGACCACCTACTCTTAAAAGATCCCTATCCAACACAGGGGCCAACTTTCTCAATCGACTACGGGATGGCAAAGGCTCTTGCCTGGAAGAAGGTCCCTTTAAATTTCGTTCAATTACAGCTAGGTCAGACGAAAAATGGGCCTGTTGATGGACATAGACGATAAAGAGAGTGGTTATTTCCAATTCTTTGGGAGTAAGAGAATTAGATAATGGATTTGAGAACACTTTTACATCTATAAAATTCAAATTTGGACTGAAAGGTTGTGATCTTTTCGCATAACATTTAGTAATACAACGATATATAAACCTAAGACAATAAGCGGTGATCCGAAGTAGACGAGTCCATTTAGAACAATTCTGAGCCAAACAATCAACGAACCCTTTCTCAGTGTTATTGACCACGTTTAACAATTGAGTAGATTCAATAACTTCTACTTTAACCTCTGGGTAACTGGGATTTAGTTCATGTAAAATGTCTGGTCCTTGGAACCATAAAGGGTGCTTACCCAATAAGTTTGGAGTAATTCCTCGTGAAGCGATATCAGCAGGGTTCTGTTTACCTGATATATGATGCCATATGGCATTTGGCATAAGATCGTGCACATCTGAGCATCTATTGGCGATGAATACAGGCCACCTGGAGGGAGGAGATCTTAACCAATGCAGAACATCGAGCGAATCAGTCCATAAATGAATGGGAGCACCTCCAACAACTGAACAAGTGTCAATGAAATGTTTTGCAATTTTGGCAAGCAATTGAGTCGCACAAAGTTCCAGTCTTGGAATGGACAAAATCTTTAACGGAGCCACTTTGGTTTTGGCTATTTGAATGTTGACATATACTTCATTATTGACTACTATTCTAAGATAGATCACGGCTGCGTATGCAGATTTTGAGGCATCAGCAAAGCCGTGAACTTCCATGGAACAGCATTCAGGAACATAATTATTCCAACGAGGTAAGCTAATTTCGTTCAGAAGTGGAATATCACGTAACCACCTGCTCCAAGGTTCGATTATGTCGTCAGGAAGATGGTCATCCCAGGACAATTTGTGTAACCAAAGCGACTGAAATATAATCTTAGAAACTACGATAACAGGCGATAGCCATCCTAATGGATCGAAAAATTTTGCTGCTTGGGCAAGAAGAGTTCGTTTAGTCCAATAAGGGGGTTCGGGATCGATGCCAAAATTGAATTTAAACGAATCCATAGTTGGGCTCCACGATAACCCAAGGACAGATATGGTTTCAGAGTGATCTTGAAAGATCTTAGGTTGCTCGACCAATAATTCTTCAGGAATATTCTGTAATACTAGAGGGGAATTAGCTGACCATTTTCTTAATGGCAAACATCCACGGTTGGCCAACTGCAAAAGCTCTTCAGCCTTTTCTCTAGCATCTTCAATTGAATGGCCTCCAGATAAACAATCATCTACATAAAATTCGGTTTCTAGAATTTTGGAGGCTCGATTATGTGTGATAATATGCTCAGCGGCTAACTGCTTTAACACGCGCGTGGCCAGAAAAGGAGAGCAAACTAACCCATACGTAACGGTATTCAGTAAATAGGGTTTGATTTCACTGGAAGGATTTTTCCTCCACAAAATTGCCTGAAAACACTGATCAGCAGGATGTACTAGAATCTGCCGGAACATTTTCTCAATGTCGGCAGTAAAAGAGAATTTATAAAATCGCCACCGAAGAATTAAGTCAAACAATTTAGCTAGGAGATTGGGACCGGTATATAACAACGAATTTAAGGAATCTCCATTGAAAGATTTGGCCGATCCATTGAAAACGACACGTAGCTTGGAAGAGGAATCTGTAGATTTGAATACACCGTGATGGGGAAGAAAATAACAATTGACTTCAGGTACAAAGGATTCCTTCATATGCCCCAATTCTAAGTACTCTTGCATAAATTTATTATATGCTTCAAAAAACCTGGGGTTTGCTTCAAATTTCTTTTCCAAGCCCTTTAACATGGCCAAAGCTACACAATAAGACTCTGAACGAAGCCGATCTGGAATAGAAGATTGCTTAAAAGGCAACCTGACCACGAACCTTCCATCTGGCATCCTGGAATGAGTGGTAACGAAATGTTTGTCGCATTCGGCATCCTCTTTACTAAGTCGAAGCTGAGAGATCGGTTCTTCTATTGTCCAAAATTTTTGGAGTTGATTTAAAAGGTCGACTTCACAACTAATTTGCATTACATTAAGATTAGTCTGATTGTTGATGACTGGACTGCTAACTGGCCCTGAGAGTAACCACCCGATTGCTGAGGAAGAAGCAATGGGATGATTGGATGGTCCCCTACGAATTTCACCTAAAATAATCTGGGCATGGACCGAGGTATCTAACAATAAATCAATTTTATCAAGTCGATAAAATTCAGGGTCAGCCAATTGCAATCCTGTTAAATATTCAAGATTCATCACGTCAGTACCAATTGGAGGTTGATATGATGAAACCTTAGGAATCACTAAGGCAGTGACCTCACAGGAGAAATCTGATTGAAAATGGGGCTGAATTGAAAACTTAACTGAATTTTTTAGTTTCACCGAAGGACAATCACCTATACCTGTGAGAGAAACATCTGTTTTAAACGACTTTAATTGAAGCAGATCACTTAATGATCGTGATATAAGTGAACTCTGCGAACATTGATCAATTAATGCTCTCACTAGAACGCGAGAGCCATTCGGGTGGCACACATAAACACGAGCTGTGGTGAGAAGTGCCTTAGGGCTTCTAAAACTGCCAATCGCAAGTATAGTATTCACATGACTACTAGAAATATTTGAGGGGTGAATATCTTTATTTTTATCGTCACCAGGCTGATTAGAGTAAGATCTGGAATTGTCTTTAGTAGGGTCAGACCTATGGAGAAGAGTGTGGTGTTTCTGATGACAAACAAAGCAACTAAATTTGGATTTACATTGCTTCAAAGGATGTTGACCTAGACAGTTTATACAAAGCCGACGATCATTCAAGAATTGCCTTCTCTCGTCCCAACCCTTGCTTTTAAAACCTTCACAACTACTCAAACGATGGGATTGATGGCAAAAGAAACATTTGAGTGAATCAACTACTTTCTCGCTGGTTTGATGAACAGCGGAGGACTTGCCTGTCTTTCCCCTTGATGAATCACGAGTTTGAGTTTGCCTTCGATTGAAAGCTTCTAAAGTGATGATTTGCGAAGATACAAAGTCTTGTAATTGCTTGATATTGGGAGGAGTAATCGAACTGCCTAAAAGTCTTTGCCAATCCTTATGGCTCTGTATATCGAATTTACTAACAACTAAACCGATGAAAATATCTTCGTCACCCTGTTTTCTCCCGAGTGTAATCAAAGCCTCAAAGGGACCTAACATCTCTTTATTAATGCGTTTCATTTCAGCACAAGTGTTACTCTTCATACTATTGCAGTTGAGGATACTATCTACATAAGAACAAACTAGACGTCGTTGATTGTCATTAAACCTGATTAAGGTGTCCCATGCTTGGGGATAAGTCTCCTCGGTGAGAGGAATGTTCTTAATGAGGTCAGCTGCCTCACCAAAGACGTGAGTTCGCAAGTGTTGAAACTTTATTACACCGGGGACCTCCGCCTTACGATGTATAACTGCCCTAAACACATCTCGAAAATTTTCCCAATCCTCATACCGACCTGAGAATCTAGGAATGTCAACAGCAGGAAGAGAGGATGCATTGTGAAGAGCAATTGCCGCTTGAGCGGCAGGCGAAGTTACAATGGAGGCGTTGGGATCGAGCGAAGATATAAAATCATCATATTCACCGGTCACAGTATAGTAAAGATCCTCAGTTTGATCAAAAACCGACTTTTTAAAATATTCATGATTTGAAAGATCTTCCTCTAATTCCATTATTGCCGAATTGTTAACCTTGACCGAATTAAATAAATCTGCTAACTGTTGCAGCCTAGACTTAGCTTGACCACGAGTCATCTTTGCTTGACCAAGCTTCTTGAAATTTACAAAGGAATTTTTGATTTTAGTGTATAGACTCACTTGTTCGGCGTAAAGGTGTTCCATTGCGATACTTAGTTAAACTTACACGAAAAATAATTAGGCAATGTGTCGAGATTGATCCACGCAAATATTGTCAATACCTGAAAATATGTAGTGTTAGTACATT
>NW_028321879.1:192500-207500 GCF_036245765.1 Copidosoma floridanum | reverse complement strand
GGGAACCTCGAGGCGGCGTGTCCGTCGGCTCCCGCCCGGAGCCGCGTCGTTTGCTATGAGATGAGTAGGGGCGCAAATTCCTAGGACCAGTTTTTATGTGGTCTCTCATACTCTTTCTTTAAAGTTATATTTTTCAATTTCTTTCTATGCTCCTAGAGTCTGCATCTTTCACAATGGATTTGCAGAGCTCTGAGAACGCGGCAAAGATTTCTTGACTTGACACGAAATATTCGTTGCCCACTGGCCACTTATCGAGTCCTACCTTTTGCATGAATTTCTTTCTATCTTCATGCGTGCTGGAGCAGCTCGTAAGTCTATGGTCAGAGGTATCTTTTTCCCCACATGCGCAGGCATCACTGTCCGTCAGGCTAAACCGGTATAGGTTTGCCTTGAAATTTCCATGGCCAGTGAGCACCTGAACATTCTCATGGTTCAATTCCATCCTTTTCGTGTCTAGTCGGTCTTTAACGTTTTTAATGAACGAATATGTTATTCGTCCATTCTTGGAGTTGTCCCATCTTTTTTGCCATTTAATCAGGGCTTCTTCCTTAATCCCTTTTTCACTGGTTTCTTCCGCCCCGACTTCTTTAAGGTTTCCAAAGGAGATTGGTTTTCCTTTCCTTAAGTTGTACAGGGCTATTCGGCTTTCAAGAAGAATGTCAACTGGAAGTGTGCCCGTAAGTACACACAGTGCCTCTGTCGAGACCGTTTTGTACGCTTGGGTAGCTGCTACCAGAGTCGTGTGCTGCGCACTTGACAACATTCGAATGTCGTGCGCTGTGCACTTGTCCGCCCATGCCGCGGCCGCATAAGCGACCGTGGGAGCGAACACTGCTTGGTGTATTCTCAGGCACGTAGGGAATTTCATTCCCCAGGTGCTCTTAGCTAGTCTTCTGAGTTTTTGGAAAAGCGGTGTTACTTTGTCCCTTAGGTATTTGCAGTGGTTACCGAAGTTCATACCCTGTTCGATCATGACTCCCAGGTACTTGACAGTTTTCTTTACTTTTAGACTTTTGCCGTTGATCTTGATGATCGGCGTCCGTAGCATTGGAGCTGCCTTTCTTTTCCTTGATCTCCTTGGCCTATCAGGCCTTCGTTTTACCTTGGGACCATTATTTTCGAATTCATTGATTTTCAGGTATATGCCCTCAGTCTTCTTTTCTGAAATTTCAAGCTTTGCACTTTCGCTCCACTTTATAACCTCATCAACAATGTCCTGGCCCTTCTCTTCAATTTCTTTTCGAGAATTTCCTTTTACGACTGTGATGAGGTCATCAGCATATGCCAGGAACTCAACGTCCGGTCTGGTTTCTAGCCTCTCCAGCAATGAGTTAAATGCGAGGTTCCAGCAGCTGGGACCAAGCACTGAACCCTGCGGGCATCCTTTCGGTGCAATTTTAGAGGCTGACCGGCCCGCCCACTCAAGGGAGACTTGCCTGTTTTCAAAGTAGCTTTTTATAAGCTTGTATATGTTCTTTTGGCACCCCCTTTCTTTCAATGCTGATAGGACCGCCGAGTGCTGAACGTTATCGAAAGCGCCCTTTATGTCAAATAGAATACCAAAGGTGTACCGAGTAGTCGATTGACTTACTATTTGTCTTAGTTTCACTATAGCATCCTCCGTTGACTTCTGGGACCTGAAACCAAACTGATGATCCGATATGCCCCCGGAGTTCAGTATTTCGCTATTTAGTCGATTGACTATGAGCTTTTCCAGAAGTTTACCGTTCACGGATAAAAGGTTTATCAGACGATATGAGCCCGGGTCTGCTAGGTCCTTGTCGAAACTTTTCAATAGGATCGTGAGCCGTCCCTTTTTCCATTCCTGGGGAAAATGGCCTTTTTCTAAGCAGGCATTCATCAGCCTTAAGTATCCGTTTGGGATGAGTTTGGTTGCTCGTTTCACAACCTGAACCTCCAACAGATCGGCTCCTGGTGCCTTGCCATTCTTTAATCCCCTTACAGCAATTCTGAGCTCTTGAGCAGAGAATGCCAGGGCATCCTCCGTCTTCGGAAGGGTACCAGCTTCCTCCCTCATGCGACTGAGCTCCGGAGAGTCGCCAGATTTGTCGTCGTCCGGCACATGAGCAGCCAGCAGTGTTTCAGCTGTTTCATTCATTGAGAGTGTATATTCATCCTTTTTACGAAGAGCACTAAAGGCAGTTCTAGGAATTTTCTTATTTGCAATGTATTTATAGACGCGACCAAAGACGTCTTCATTTCCCACTTTACTAACAAAGTCTCTTCAGCTTGCAGTTTTTGCTTCATAAATCATTTTCTTGTAATTTCTTTGCAGTGCTCTGTACTCATCTACCAAGACATCCTCTTGATATCGTTTGAGCATTCTATATGTTTTATTTAGCTTCTTTTTGGCCTCTGTTAGCTCCTCATTCCACCATGGACTTCGGTTCCTCTGACGACCTGTTCTTGGCATAGCATTTTTGCATGCATCAGTTATGGCTTTCCCCATTTCCATGGTATATTTATCTATTTCTTTTTTATTTTCCAGTTCCAGGTCATCAAGTTTTTCCTCTGAGAGCTTTTTCAGTTCGCTTTCAAACTTCTCCCAGTCTGCTTTCTTTAGGTTAAACCTTGTACTAGCAGAGGGATCTTCTCCCTCTTCTCGATGAATCCTGAAACTGAACGAAATTGATTTGTGCTCACCGGTGGTCCATGTTGCTCGTACTCCCCAGTTCAATATTCTATTGTCCACCAACGGGCTCGTCAAGGTGACATCAATCCAGGATTTCCGTCTTCCCGACTCGTACGTTGGTGTGTTTATCGTTCTGTTTTGAGTCACGAGTTCATGACTTACTATAAGACTTTCAAAGGCTTCGCCGCTTTCGTTAGAGCCTCTTAGGCTCCATAGAGACGATTCAGCATTTGTATCAGCACCCACTATCACGCGCTTTCCCTTTAATTTTCGAAGCACCATGTCCAAATGGGCTAGGTGCGGCTCCCTGTCGTCATTGTATTTGAAATAGCAACTGATGACATAAAACGAGAGCCAAGGAGCTGTAATCTCCGCAACTACGCAGCATTGGTTGCTCAGTTGCGGAATAAACAGTGTGCTGAAATTTGGATTGGTGACAACAACTGCTGCCCAGGGCTCCTCGGAGCGGGTGGCCATGACCATATTTGTGCCCAGGCCAGTACACGCCCAGGAGTTGCCCGTTCTCCTTTTGGCCGGTTCTTGGAGCAAGAGTACGTCCAATCTCTTCTCAGAGATCAGCTGACACAACTCTCCTGTAACCTTGTTCGATCTATCAACATTTAGTTGTAGGAATTTGACCTCCTGGGGACGGGCAATCCTGTGCGCATCCATGGCCCGGAATGACAGTTGATCGCTTTCAATAGGTGACCGGTTTTCAAGGTTTTGAGCAAGTGCTTGTGACGGATTTCTCGTGTCACATCTGCTCAAGCATATTCGAAGTTCTTTCATTTGATTCAAGATTTGTATTTTCAATTTCTCATTACCTCTCTCTTCCTTACTTGACCTGCTTCGAGAGATGCATGTCTTTCGGAAAGTTCCTCGAGGCGTCGAGGAGTTGGTTAACAACTCCTTCTTGTTTTCAACGTTGCTCCCTTTGGAAGAAACAGTGCTTCCTTGGGGTTCTGAGCTTTCAACAATTTTGCTCCTTTTCTCCTTTCTTCCTCTTTCCTCTCCATTTTGCCTTTCTTTTGCTCTTTCTATTCTTTTTCTTTTCATTTTCTTTTCATCTATTTCTTACTCCATCCGGATACCTTGGTATCCGTGGATGGATACTTTAATTTGTACATATTTATATAGGAATTATTTTCTCGAACTAGCGACCCGGGCTCCCAGCGGGCCATTCAATCTCTCACCATTCGAGCAGCTTAGACTTCTGAGAAGTTAATAGAGTCTTCACCTCGCAGCCGGGCAGTAAAGCCAAGCCCCGGGTCTCCGTTAATGCAACGTTCCTGCACTCACGCCCTGGTACAAGTCGTTGAAGCATCAAGTTTGGTTACCGTATTCAGAGAAGATGGCGCTCGTCTTCCCTGGCTTGGGGTCACTCGGGCTTGCCACACCCGTGTCGTCATTTTTGATGACGGCCCCCTGAGGATTCTGAAACGAGGACGCTTGTCCCCAAGCCGGCTCGTTCAGGATAGCCACTTCACTTAACATTAAGTCAATCAATTCTTTCGATATCATCTTAACTTGGTAAAGCTAGTCCTGATTTTGCCACCATTGCGAGTCCCTTCACTATTGGGACTCGCGGCGTAACCATTCAGCGTCGCGCGGAGACATCAGGTTAGGCACTTACCAAAGCTACAACGTAGAACACGCTTCGCAGTGGTTTCGCTAAATTGCAGATAGGGACAGAGGGAATCTCGTTAATCCATTCATGCGCGTCACTAATTAGATGACGAGGCATTTGGCTAAAAATTTGTTCCTTTATTTCACAGTTCACTACAGTTATTCAATTATATTCATATTCATACATATATATATTTTATTATATACATCTTAATGACTACAATCTTACAACTACAGCACAGAACTTCTGGAAGATTATACCATCAGACGGGAGGTAGCACCACTTTAAGGCTCCAGCAGCCTTCAGCCGATTCCTCGGGCCCTCTGGACTGCTGTTGTAGTCCTCGAGAAGCATCTGTGTGCAATCATTCCCCCGAGCAACACTCTAGTGGCGATTATAGCAAGGTCTCTCTTGGTAATGATTTTGATGTCTAGGAGATCCGATGCTGATGTTTTGCACCAGATCCCTCTAGACGAGAGTATGACTGGCATGTGTCGGATTGTAGTGACGCCGGTTTCTTGCCGTATTGCAGGATCGATATCAGGATTGTCGGCGTATTTTCGACGCTTGGCTGCGTGAGCACTTTCCAAGTTCGTTTGCTCGCCAACCACCTGAGCATCGATCACCAATCCAAGCCGTCCCATCGTTGCCACCAAGTCAGGTTTACGTAATCCCTCTCGCGTTTTTATGTGGGGTTCAGAGGTGACGTTGAACCCTTGTCTGCGGAGATTCTTGCCAATGTATGTCAGCACGGCGTTGTGTCGGTCGATCCGTTGTTTGTGGGTTGCTGGGCACTGTTGCAGGACATGGTTGTTGGTTTCCTGCCGCAGACAACCTGCACGACACAATCTTTCACCGTGTCGGCCTCTCGTTGTTCTGGATCTTGTTGGCAGTGCTCCGATTCGAACCTTGTGGCAAGCCACGTAATCCTTGCCGGTGAGAAGGGTGGTCCCATCTGATATCCAATGATGTTGTTCTAAAACATGATGGGACTCCTTCAGCGCTACCCCATCTATCGAGGCATGGAGGAGATTGGTCCACCGTTTCTTAATGTCGTTGAAGGAGAGGTAGGTGATTCCTCTCTTGGTGAGCCTCCTCTTACACTGGTCGAGCTCCTTATTAATGTACGGGCTTGTACAATTCTCCGCCTGATTTCCAGGCACAAGTCCAAGCAATCGCTGCTGCCTGTGCAGGGGCGCCACCCATCTCACCGATGGTATTCCAAGGCCTCCCTCTGATGTTGGTGCGTGGAAGTATCCTGTGCAGGTATCATTTGGTAGCGCGAGCCACTGTCGAGCGAATGCACGTACTGCCCTGTCAACGGCCCTCAGCTCGCTGATATTCACCCTACCCAGGGACATACGATAGTATATACCTGGGAGAGCGAACACTTTGAGCGCAAAGAGCCGCTGTTGAGGCTTGAGAGGTGCTCTTGAGAGACGCTCCAGGAGTGGGCAGAGAGTGGTGGTGAGTTTCTCCCTCTTTCGGCCTTCGGGTGTATATTCGAGGCCGAGATATTTCCATGAGTCCTCCCTTGTAAGCGCTCGCAGTGGTTGGCCATTGATCCTGAACGTTCTCTTTGCATCGATGACTGTTTTCTTGAGGTGGCCATCAGCCACAACTGCCACCGTGTGGCATTTGCCGATGTTAAGGCGTAAGCCACAGGACTCCAGGTAGGTGTTTGTTATGTCGAGCAGGTGTTGTAGCCCGACAGGAGAGTCCGCAAGGAGGACCATGTCATCTGCGAAGCCCATGGCTCTGGTGGTCTTGCCGGCGAAGGTGGAGCCACACTCTTGTGGTAGAGATCTGAGTAGGTGATCCACCACGATGTTAAAGAGCACGGGGGATAGGGGATCCCCTTGTTTGACCCCCCTCGTGACTCTAATTGGCTCCGATGTCCATCCTTCACCTTATAGCGTTGTGGTAGCGTTGTTGTAAAAGTGGCGGAGGTACTCGATGAGTGGAGGCGGCAGCCCTGCTGCTTCCGCCGCAGCCATGAGTGCGGTGTGTTCGATGCTGTCGAAGGCCTCCACAAGATCAAGTGTGGCCAGGAACGTGGACTTGTGCTCGGTAAATCTTGAACGCAGGAGGGCATCAAGGAGTGTGGTGTTGTCCCTACAGCCATCAATCCCCGCACGGAAGGCCCTCTGTTGATCGTCTAGGCTGACTAGTCTGTCGATTCTTTGTGCCAGGAGTCATTAAAGTGCCTTAAGAGAGTCATAGTTACTCCCGCCGTTTACCCGCGCTTGCTTGAATTTCTTCACGTTGACATTCAGAGCACTGGGCAGAAATCACATTGCGTCATCACCCGCGAGGGCCATCGCAATGCTTTGTTTTAATAAGACAGTCGGATTCCCCTGGTCCGTGCCAGTTCTGAGCTGAGCGTTAAATGGCGGCCGAAGAGAACGAACGCAACGGCGGAACCGTCACGTAAGCCTCGCAGCAAGGAAGATCCGCGGGAGGCCAAGGCACGGTACCGAGCTCGGTCGCCCTCCGCGACGAATTTACGACGCGCACACCGCGAACGCGATGCATGCGCGCAAACCGCCGCAAAGTTGAACCTCGCCCAGGCCCGGCACGTCAGCCGCACCCGCTTCCCGACCAAGCCCGACACGCCCCGCTCCTCAGAGCCAATCCTTATTCCGAAGTTACGGATCCAATTTGCCGACTTCCTTTACCTACATTATTTTATCGACTAGAGGCTCTTTACCTTGGAGACCTGCTGCAGATATGGGTACGAACCGGCGCGACAGCTCCACGTGGCCCTCTCCTGGATTTTCAAGGTCCGAGGGGAAGTGTCGGACACCGCCGCAACTGCGGTGCTCTTCGCGTTCCAAACCCTATCTCCCTGCTAGAGGTTTCCAGGGAACTCGAACGCTTATGCAGAAAAGAAAACTCTTCCCGGATCTCCCGTCGGCGTCTCCAGGTCACTTTGGGTTACCCCGACGAAGACTCTTGCGAGAGCCCGAATTTTAAGCGGTTCCGCTGCCTGGTTCCGGAATAGAAACCGGATTCCCTTTCGCCCGACGGGTGTGTGCTTTCAATTAATGAAAATAATAAATTTAAACACCGTCATCGACATAGGATTTCTCCTAAGGCTTAGGATCGACTGACTCGTGTGCAACGGCTGTTCACACGAAACCCTTCTCCACGTCAGTCCTCCAGGGCCTCGCTGGAGTATTTGCTACTACCACCAAGATCTGCACCGACGGCGGCTCCAGGCAGGCTCACGCCCAGACCCTTCTGCGCACACCGCCGCGACCCTCCTACTCGTCAGAGCTTCATGACGTTGTAAAATTGCTTTTACAACGCCCCACTTGCCGCTGACGGCAGAGTATAGGCGCGACGCTTCAGCGCCATCCATTTTCAGGGCTAGTTGCTTCGGCAGGTGAGTTGTTACACACTCCTTAGCGGATTCCGACTTCCATGGCCACCGTCCTGCTGTCTTAAGCAACCAACGCCTTTCATGGTATCCCATAAGCGTCGACTTTGGCGCCTTAACTCGGCGTTTGGTTCATCCTACAGCGCCAGTTCTGCTTACCAAAATTGGCCCACTTGGCACTCTGATTCTTTTTTTTTTTTGTATATAATTCTCATGGCTTCAATATTCAAGCAAGCCAGAGATCTCACCCATTTAAAGTTTAAGAATAGGTTGAGGTCGTTTCGGCCCCAAGGCCTCTAATCATTCGCTTTACCAGATGAAACTCGAAATTACGAGTGCCAGCTATCCTGAGGGAAACTTCGGAGGGAACCAGCTACTAGATGGTTCGATTAGTCTTTCGCCCCTATACAAAGTTCCGACGATCGATTTGCACGTCAGAATCGCTACGGACCTCCATCAGGGTTTCCCCTGACTTCGTCCTGACCAGGCATAGTTCACCATCTTTCGGGTCCCAACGTGTACGCTCTTGGTGCGCCTCAGCTCGCAATGAGCACGAGACGTCCCAGAAGTGCGGATCCGCATACGTGACGCGAATCATCCTCCCTAGGTCGCGGAGCACGAAGCTCGCAAACTTTTACTTTCATTGCGCCTTTAGGCTTAGTTATTTTTGTATAAAATAATACAAGTCCCAATGACTCGCGTACATGTTAGACTCCGTGGTCCGGGTTTCAAGACGGGTCCTGAAAGTATCCATAGCAAAAGCGTCGCTGACCGGTAATTTTAATTGAAAAGTGCTAGGCTTTTCCGAGCCGGTTCGAGAACATTGGCGTTCAAAAGAGCCAAGCGTGCGCGGCAACGGCACGAGATGTCCGTTAAAATCCGAGCGCGACTCGATCGATCGCCAAGCCGAACGCATTCGAAAGTGCGACCCGATACAAATCTTGATTAAAAGTTTTCAATACCGCCGGGCAGTCGATCGGGTAAAGGACACCGATGGTCTGCCGTGCCGGTTTGGCACGACAGTCTACCGTACGGGCCGTCGATCGACACCCAACGGGTCGCGACGTCCTACTAGGAGAGAAGTGCACGCCGGCGTCGTCGGACATGACGCAGCGACCACGTGCCCCGAACGCGCTAAATACCTGAAAGCACCGCACGTTTGAGCATCGCGATCACACGCAAGCCAACAACCACTAACGCTGAATCTCTCCATTCAATCTTTTGGATTCCTCAGGTTTACCCCTGAACGGTTTCACGTACTTTTGAACTCTCTCTTCAAAGTTCTTTTCAACTTTCCCTCACGGTACTTGTTCGCTATCGGTCTTGTGGTCATATTTAGCCTTAGATGGAGCTTACCACCCGCTTAGAGCTGCACTCTGAAGCAACCCGACTCTAAGGAGAGGTTCTCCCACGGCGCGCTTCGGTCGCTACGGGCCTGGCACCCTCTGCGGGTAAGTGGCCTCGTTCAAGATGGACTTGGACGCAAAGCAACGTCATGGGATAATCGAACCCTCCCGAACACCACATTTCCCAACGGCGGAACCGTGGGATTCAGTGCTGGGCTCTTTCCTGTTCGCTCGCCGCTACTTGGGAAATCCTTGTTAGTTTCTTTTCCTCCGCTTAATAATATGCTTAAATTCAGCGGGTATTCTCGCCTGCTCTGAGGTCGTCTTGATTAATTTTTTTTATGTACGATAATAATTTTGTCTCAACAATGTGCTTTTCGAAGTTCAATTGAGACAAAAAAAAAAAATTTTTACACACGTACAACGTTGGAAAAAAAAAATACAAAAAAAAAAGAAAGATAAAATAAAAAGATTGCACATCGACCGGATGGTAATGTTTTTTTTTGTCTCCTTTTTTTTTTTCCCTCCTTTCCTTACCTCCTGCGACGCTTTATTTTTTTTTTTGCTTTGCTTTCAAAACCGCGACGCAAAAGTATTTTAGACGATCGTACGGCTCGTCCGGTCCGCTCTTGATTTAACAGTGTTCGGATGAACAATTATTTAATGAGAGCTCCGGGACTCGGGCGAACGACGACTGAAAAAGAAAAGTTGGGAAGAAAAAAAAAATAATAAAAAATAAAAAGAATGACAAACGATTCAAACGGCATCAACGTTGTCGCTTTAACCGGTCAAATTTTTATTTCTTGTTTTCGACAATCCATTATTTCATCTTTTCTTTTTTAAATATTCTTTTTTTCTTTCGAGCGACGCATTTGATTTCATACGAACGCCCAATTATTTCGCTCGTACACTCGAAGAAAAACTATACGACGGGTCGTTGATAACGACGCGTCGGGTTTCTCTTCGTGACCAGCAGTCTTTTTGTTTTTTTTTTTTTATCGAACGACCCTCAGCCAGACGTGGTCCAGGAAATATATTCGAGGACCGCAATGTGCGTTCAAAGTGTCGATGTTCATGTGTCCTGCAGTTCACAAGTTGACGCGCAATTAGCTGCGTTCTTTATCGACCCACGAGCCAAGTGATCCACCGTTCAGGGTAATCAATTTATTTTTATCATTATTATAGTTTATTTTTCACACTTACACTTAATGCGTAATATTTTCTCGGTCAATTCGAATTTTTTATTATACGAAAAATGACCAATACAAAACGCAACGGAGAGCCAGGCTCTTTCGAATAAAAAGTGTGCCCATCGGTTCTTCGTTGGGCCACCCCGCTGCGTCCCGCAAATGCGACACGAGCGGCAGGCATTGGGGCGCACCACGAAATATTACGAAACTTTTCGATAACGAGCGGCGTCTCCCATTTTTTTTTATCTTGAGAACAAGATGAAAGGGGCAATAACGGCGACACGCATACAGTTCATAATATTTCGCGAAATTTATACGCAGAGTCTCGGCTTATTGGGGCGTAAAATTATTTTAAAACCTTAGATAATAACGCGTACACGCTATTATCCTCGTAAGCTCGATCATGTCATTAAAACGAAGTGATTGCATGACCACCGAATGACGACGTTCCCCCTCGTTACAACGAGGCTTTCAACATAATAACCGTTGACTTGAGGAAAACGCTGTCCGGTCGAAATTCAATCTTCGTGATAAAATCTGTGACCAATAGCCTCGAGGTTGCCACGGCAAGACACTGGTTAATGGAAAGAAAGAATAAAGATCCGTTGTGCACGCGCAACCTACGATTTTTACGTAGGTGCGCGAGGGCGAGCGTGGCCAGCCCGATCGTATGTTTCAACTATTATAGAACAAAGACGCTAGGCATTGGCGCACGCATCGAAACCTACGACCGCCATCCCGTTAACCTAATTTTTCACAGCCCCATGTCAAAGGAGGAAGAAAGAAAAAGTAACGCGGCGCGAGGCGCGTAAATACAACGATTATACATTTTCCTTTGGCGCAGCTTTCAAACAAAATTTCTTTTTTTTTTTTTTTTCTTTCATGTCAAACGTTGCGACGTCTTGCGTGCGAACGTTAATAATCCTTCCGCAGGTTCACCTACGGAAACCTTGTTACGACTTTTACTTCCTCTAAATGATCAAGTTTGGCCATCTTCCCAGTGCAATCGGCAACGCAACGAGTGCGTTGCCACTCGTCAGTCCGAAGACCTCACTAAATCATTCAATCGGTAGTAGCGACGGGCGGTGTGTACAAAGGGCAGGGACGTAATCAACGCAAGCTTATGACTCGCGCTTACTGGGAATTCCTCGTTCATGGGGAATAATTGCAAGCCCCAATCCCTAGCACGAAGGAGGTTCAGCGGGTTACCCAGGCTTTTCGGCCAGGGAGGACACGCTGATTTCTTTAGTGTAGCGCGCGTGCGGCCCAGAACATCTAAGGGCATCACAGACCTGTTATTGCTCAATCTCGTGCGGCTAGACGCCGTCTGTCCCTCTAAGAAGATTTTTGTGTACGTCGGTAGTAGAAACAAAAAACCACCGCCAGCCCCGCGCGACACCGACGGATTGGATACCGTCAAACATCGCACGAAGCATGCGACGGGGCCTTGGCCTTCGAGATACCAGAAGTAACGCCTATTTAGCAGGCTAGAGTCTCGTTCGTTATCGGAATTAACCAGACAAATCGCTCCACCAACTAAGAACGGCCATGCACCACCACCCACCGAATCAAGAAAGAGCTATCAATCTGTCAATCCTTCCGGTGTCCGGGCCTGGTGAGGTTTCCCGTGTTGAGTCAAATTAAGCCGCAGGCTCCACTCCTGGTGATGCCCTTCCGTCAATTCCTTTAAGTTTCAGCTTTGCAACCATATTTTCCCCGGAACCCAAAAGCTTTGGTTTCCCGGAAGCTGCCCGTCGAGTCATCGGAGGAACATCAACGGATCGCTAGCTGGCATCGTTTATGGTTAGAACTAGGGCGGTATCTGATCGCCTTCGAACCTCTCACTTTCGTTCTTGATTAATGAAAACATTTTTGGCAAATGCTTTCGCTTCTGTCCGTCTTGCGACGATCTAAGAATTTCACCTCTAACGTCGCAATACGAATGCCCCCATCTGTCCCTATTAATCATTACCTCGGGGTTCCGAACACCAACAAAATAAAACCGAGATCCTATTCCATTATTCCATGCACTGGTATTCGGGCGTTAACAAGCCTGCTTTGAGCACTCTAATTTGTTCAAAGTAAACGTACCGGCCCAACGCCACACCCGGTGAAGAGCATGGCGATGGGATTAAGCTGGGCCGCTCTTGCGCACGCACGCGACGGGCCAACGCCAACGACGGTAAAGCCGCTAGGCCGACCCGTGCGAGACGCACGCTCGAGCTAAGCCCACCGGTAGGACGTCCCACAATCTTGTCAGTTAAACATCGCGAGCGATGAACCAACAGCGTGGCACACAGATTCAACTACGAGCTTTTTAACCGCAACAACTTTAATATACGCTATTGGAGCTGGAATTACCGCGGCTGCTGGCACCAGACTTGCCCTCAAATGGATCCTCGTTAAAGGATTTAAAGTGTACTCATTCCGATTACGGGGCCTCGGATGAGTCCCGTATCGTTATTTTTCGTCACTACCTCCCCGTGCCGGGAGTGGGTAATTTGCGCGCCTGCTGCCTTCCTTGGATGTGGTAACCGTTTCTCAGGCTCCCTCTCCGGAATCAAACCCTGATTCTCCGTTACCCGTTACAACCATGGTAAGCGCAAAACTTACCATCGACAGTTGATAAGGCAGACATTTGAAAGATGCGTCGCCGGTACGAGGACCGTGCGATCAGCCAAAAGTTATTCAGAGTCACCACAAACTTTTACGATGGACGAGAGAACGCGCCTGAACGCGTCCCCGCCACCGATTGGTTTTGATCTAATAAAAGCGTCCCTTCCATCTCTGGTTAGGACTCTGGTTTGCATGTATTAGCTCTAGAATTACCACAGTTATCCAAGTAAATGTGGGTACGATCTAAGGAACCATAACTGATTTAATGAGCCATTCGCGGTTTCACCTTAATTTGGCATGCACTGAGACATGCATGGCTTAATCTTTGAGACAAGCATATGACTACTGGCAGGATCAACCAGGGAGCTTCGTTTGTCAAAATTAAATTTAAAGCACACAACTCGGAGTGGCCTAAGGACAATGACGTCCCGTTGACCGGCTCGTCGTTGAATTGCGCTATCTTGCGTGTCTTGCGAAATACGCCGAGGAACGTGGAAGAAAACATGATTTTATCCCGAAAGGATCCAATCGATAATTCGACGACGAGTCCACGACGCATCCGACACTTGAAGCTTAAATCTTCAGCTCTCGTCGTTAAAAACGAGGGTGAATTTTTTTTCTTTCAAATTCCGGTCGACCATCGCTCAACAAGCGTCAACAACGTCCCAAACGCCGCGTTGCCTTACCGGGGTAATAAAAGCCAAGGGCCTCAGAACTTCCGGAGGGGGCAACGAAGACCGTTCGTTATTCGTTGTTGACGACGCCTCGCTATGGGCCGCCCGCGGCACTTTTGTCATTCGAACGACCCGGTAAATGAACAATACTGGGTCGGCACGGCGAGCTTCGAGGTGCCGTAATTAAACTCGAAGCAGGGCCACGTGAATTTATCATTCAAGTGTCAACAGTCTCTCGTGAGAGTTGCGTGTTAATAAATACCCGACGATATGGTCGCTGACGCTAGGCCAGGGCTTACCGCAGTGGTATACGTACGGGAGGTACACGTTGTATCCTCGCTCGGTATCGAGTGAGTCGATGCTCGGTTAGCATACCGTCGACAAGCTACGAGCCACGTCGACGGCGCATGCAACGCCAGAGGCGCGATCCGCATTGAGGGCCATTCGGTCGAAGACGCTGACCCGCGGAAATGCTGTGAATTGAGGCTTGGCTTGACAAGCGAACCGTCTCACTAGTGCCGAGGCGTCCTCGGGCGCGGCGAAGCAAAGTACCGTTTAACACGCAATTAAGCCAGACGAAAGTTTCCAATAACAATGACGCGCATTGCTTTCGGATCGACGGTGCGTAAAATTTTACAAGTTCGAGACGCGCATTGCTTACGAAACAACGCGCATTGCTTTCGCGTTACGGCTGAGGGCCACTCGCTCGTCGGTCACTGCCACGCGGATTGCTCTTTTGACAAGCGCATTGCCCTTGGAGCATACATATCCTCAAGAAATTAATGCGTACGCTTTTCAAGCAGACCTCCAACAATCTTATGAGGCCCGAATAGCGGTACGGGAATGATCGTTGATGGAGTCGGGAATGCACATTTCGACTTTCGCGTTCCAAGGCAGTGACCCCGAATTCTCATGGGTCCCCTTCCATCCCCCTCCGCAACGGTGCCACGATGCTCGCGCGACAACACGCCCTAGAAGCAGACCCAACACGATCCGGTCGATGTGAATTACCGTTTTATTTCAAATAAATTAGGTATGCGCCTTTTACGTACCGGCTATAAAGGAGGAGCATACCAGTCGCTCGACGGATACTCGTAAAAACAGGCAGACAAAGAGAAACATTCAAAGAGAGACCTCGTACAATTAAACGAAAGTTAAAAGAAAAGGGGCCTTTTTTTATATCAAGCATAACCCTCGATGCACGTACGGCAACTAACTTTTGTCACCGAACAATCGAGTCACAGTCAGTCACGGTTAGAACCAGCCAGAAAAACCAGTCGGTCCGTAATCCCGGCACGCGCATTGCAATTTTTCTTGCCTCAGTCCCGGCATATCCAAGGGTTACCGGCGCGCCTGACCATCTAAGCACACGTGCGACGTAGCGAGGGCTTATTGCGCTCGCTTATCAAGCATACCAAAGGATTCCGAAACAAAGTCGTCGTTCGTTCAATGAGACGGCGAGCAAGACGCCCGAAGTGACGAGTGCCCGCGGTATTAACGAGACAGCGATAG
>NW_028321879.1:172500-187500 GCF_036245765.1 Copidosoma floridanum | reverse complement strand
TACAGCATTTGGAACCTTTAGCGTGAATGTTACTGACTTATGTTCACCAGTTGTCCACGATTCCTGCACTCTCCAGTGAAAGATCCTGTGGCTCATCAACGAGTTTGCTATAGTGGCATCTATCCAAGATATCCGCCCCTTAGACTCATATGTTGGTGGTTCAGTGACCTTGTTTTGGACAGTGAGATCATGGGTAGCCATAAGCAGTTCAAGGACTTCACCATCTGCGCTGGTGCCTCTTGGGCTCCAGAGCGATGATTCAGCATTAAAGTCAGCACCTACTACCATCCGCTTTCCTTTGAGTTTTCTAAGCACTTTGTCCAGATGAGCAAGGTGCACCTCTCTGTCATCGCCGTATTTAAAATAGCAGCTGACAACATAAAATGAGAGTCCAGGAGCGGTGATTTCAGTGACTATGCAGCTTTGATTGCTTAGCTGAGGAACATAAAGAGCACTATAAAGTGGATTTGTTACAACAACGGCAGCCCAAGGCTCCATGGAACGGGTGGCCATCACCGTGTTGGAGCCGAAACCAGTACATTTCCATAACTTTCCTAGCTTACTCTTGGCAGGTTCCTGCAGAAGAAGTATGTCCAATCTTTTAGTAGAGATGAGCTGCCTCACTTCACCGGTTACCTTATTGGATCTACCTATATTCAACTGCAGAACATTGACCCTGAGAAGCTGACCTGACTTGAGGTTACTTCCGAACACTGGTGGTTCTTGGTCTTTTTCATCAGGATTTTTAATTTCGATAGTTAATTCATTTCGAGAATCCTGAGAGGACGTGATGGTTTGAGGCAGTGCATCACACCTCTTCAGAATTATGCGAACCTCACTTAGGCGATTCGCTATGAACATTTCCGACCGTTCATTGCCCTCGTTTGTCCCGCGACCACCACTCCTGGGAGTAGGCGTTGTGCTGAGAGTTTGAGAGGGCATTGGGAGGCTGCACATTGCCCGCGTATTGCTTTCAAATTTTTGTCGCTTGGGGTGATCAAGGTCCCTTTGCGGTTCTGTACTTTCAACTATAGCTTTCCTTTTGTTGCTTACACATTTCCTTTTTCCTTCTCTTCTTTCTTTTGCTTTTGCTTTTGCTTTCATTACTTATTTGGGTGTATCATCCATTTCTTGCTCCATCCGGACACCGTAGCATCCATGGATGGACTTTCTGTTTGTTACATAATCGTGAGAAATAATCAACACGAACTAGCGGCCCAGGCTCCCAGTGGGTCATTCATTTTCTCACCGTCCGTGTAAGCTTAAAATTCTGAGAAGTTAACAGAGTCTTCACCTCGCAGCCGGGCAGTAAAGCCAAGCCCCGGGTCTCCGTTAATGCAACGTTCCTGCACTCACGCCCTAGTGCAAGTCGTTGAAGCATCAAGTTCGATTACCGTATTCAGAGAAGATGGCGCTCGTCTTCCCTGGCTCGGGGTCACTCGGGCTTGCCACACCCGTGTTGTCATTTTTGATGACGGCCCCCTGAGGATTCTGAAGCGAGGACGCTTGTTCCCAAGCCGGCTCGTCCAGGGATAACCACTTCACTTTGCCATTAGTCAATCAATTCTTACAACATCACCTTAACTTGGTAAAGCTAGTCCTGATTTCGCCGCCGTTGCGAGTTCCTTCACTATTGGGACTCGCGGCGTTACCATTCAGCGTCACGTGGAGACATCAGGTTAGGCACTTACCAAAGCTACAACGTAGAACACGCTTCGCAGTGGTTTCGCTAAATCGCAGATAGGGACAGAAGGGTGTCGACGCACGTAGAAGTGCACAGCTGTGTTCTCCATTCGATGGCTGAAGCTGCTCCCCTTTCCCGGCCGTTTGCACACCATAAGGGGCTCACAACCTCTTGCTAGTACTAGAGGAATCTAGGAAGCACAACCACCTGCTATTAACGAAACCCGCCAAGGGTCCGACTTGGAAAAATTGAAGCGCTCGTTGGGTCGTGTCGAGCGCATCCTCATGCCGACCGAAGATATATTTTATCAGCCCGCATGAGTGGTGAGCTCGGGTACCGAGGCGGACGCTTTAGTCACGATCGTCAGCCGCCCCAACTCTTAATTGGTCATTCCAGATCCAACCGTTCGGAGACGGCCTTTACAACGATCGTGTCCACGGGGCACCAGCACGGAGGCGCGTCCGCTTGTTCCCGCCTGAAACAACGCAATTAGCTGTGATACGGGCAGGGGCACAACTCCCTGACGGCTTTGCCCTATGAGCCGTTCACACCCAGCTTTCAAGCTTTTTGTTTGTATTTGCTACTATAGTTTACTCATTTACAGAGTTTTTGTCCTTCACTATATTTTTGCAGTGTTCTGAGAAGGCTTTGAAGACTTCTGGGCTTGACACGAAGAACTTATTGTTCACAGGCCAAGATCTCAGCCCCGTCTCCTTCATGAACTGCGTTCGGCTTTCGAGTGTTCTAGGACATTTTGAGAGACGATGCTCCGTGGTATCCGATTCACCACAGGCACAGGTACTGTTTTCCTTTAAGCTGAACCGGGTTAGATTCGTGCCAAAGTTACCGTGTCCTGTTAGTACCTGCATACAAGCGTGGCTCGGCTCAAACCATTTGGAGTTGATCCTTGTTTTGACATCTTTTAAGAATGAGTAAGTCACACGTCCCCTTGTTGAGCTATCCCACCTTTCCTGCCATATGGTCATGGCTTCCTCCCTTATATCCTTCTCGCTTATGTTATCAACCTCAATATTTCTGAGATTTCCTATGGAAACAGGTTTCCCTTTTCTCAGATTATATAAGGCGATTCTGCTTTCAAGGAGAATGTCAACAGGGAGAGTGCCCGTGATTACACATAGCGCATCCGTTGATGTTGTTTTATAAGCATGGGTCGCTGCAACCAAGGTAGTGTGCTGCGCACTGGCGAGTTTTCGAATGTCATGCACCGTGCATTTGTCCGCCCAAGCAGCTGCCGCGTAGGCAACCGTAGGGGCGAACACAGCTTGGTGAATGCGCATGCAAGCTGGAAGCTTGAGCCCCCATGTACAATTTGCAAGCCTCCTTAGCTTTTGAAAAAGCGGTGTCACTTTGTCTCTTAGATATGAGCAGTGGGAGCCAAAGCTCATCCCCTGATCAATCATGACTCCCAGGTATCTGACAGTTTTCTTAACTTTCAAACTTTTGCCTCTGATCTTGATAATCGGCGTCCGCAACAGTGGGGTCGCCTTTCTCTTTTTAGATTTCCTTGGCCTGTCAGGCTTGGGTTTTCCGCTATGATCAGTCTTTTCGAATTCATTGACTTTGAGATAGATGCCTTCGGTCTTACTTTCAGAGATCTCGAGTTTTACTCTTTCGCTCCATCCGAGGACCTCATCCACGACCTCTTGGCCTCTCTTTTCGATTTCCTTTCGTGAGTTCCCTCCTATTATCGTGATGAGATCATCAGCATAGGCTAGGAACTCTACGTCGGGTTTATTTTCCAAGGTTTCTAGCAGCGAGTTAAATGCCAAATTCCAGAAACACGGTCCGAGGACTGAGCCCTGGGGGCACTCCTTTGATGCTATTTTCGAAGCGGACTGATCGGCCCATTCAAGGCAGACTTGCCTGTTTTCGAAATAACTTGCTATAAGCTGATACATGTTCTTGGAGCAGCCTTTTGCTTTCAATGCTGCAAGAACTGCCGAGTGTTGCACGTTGTCAAACGCACCCTTGATATCAAAGAGAATACCAAAAGTATAGCGGCTGTTTGATTCTCTAACCAAGCGTCTAGGTTCTACTATGGCATCTTCCGTTGACCTACGAGGGGTGAAACCATACTGGTAATTTGAGATACCTTCAGGGTTCAGTATTTCGTTGCTAAGTCTTGCAGCGATGAGCTTTTCCAAAAGTTTACCAGCCACAGGAAGAAGACTAATCAGGCGGTATGAGCGTGGGTCTGCAAGGTCTTTATCAAAGCTTTTGAGTAGAATCACAAGCAACCCATTTTTCCAGACCTGGGGAAAGTATCCTTTGCTCAGGCATGCGTTCATTAGATCCAAGAATCGTCCCTCGAGTAGCTTCACTGCTCGTTTGACAGCTTGCACCTCCAGGAGATCGAATCCTGGTGCCTTTCCGTTCCTCAACCCTCTGGCAGCAACCTTGAGCTCCAGAGCAGAGAAAGCATGGGAGTCTTCCGTTTCCGGCAAAACACCCGCCTCTCTCCTCATTTCACTGAGTTCTGGAGAGTCGTCAGTTTTGTTGTCGTCCGGGACGTGAGTGTTCAACAGGGTATCAGCTGTATCAGTCATTGACAATGTGAAATTGTCCTCGTTTGTTAGCGCGCTAAATGCTGATCGAGGTGCGGTTTTATTTGCCATATTTTGATATACGTGGCCAAAGATATCGTCATTGCCGACAGTCGTGACGAAATTCTGCCAGCTCTCTTTCTTTGCAAAGTAAATCATTCTTTTATATTCCTTTCTTAGAGCGTTGTACTCATACACCAAGACAGGGTCATGGTATTGTTTTAACAACTTATATGTTTTTATCAGCTTCTTTTTAGCTAACGCTAACTCCTCACTCCACCACGGATTTTTACTTCTCTGACGACCTCTCTTTGGTATTGATAGTTTGCAAGCATCGTACATGATTTTGTTCAACGCTTTGGCATATTTTTCTATTTCATCAGTCCTATTCAGCTCAAGACTGTCCAGTCTCTCAGTTGAGAGCTTGCTGAGTTCTCTTTCAAACATTTCCCAGTCCGCTTTGTCAAGGTTGAACCTTATCCTAGGAGAAGCCATGCTCACAGCATTTGGAACCTTTAGCGTGAATGTTACTGACTTATGTTCACCAGTTGTCCACGATTCCTGCACTCTCCAGTGAAAGATCCTGTGGCTCATCAACGAGTTTGCTATAGTGGCATCTATCCAAGATATCCGCCCCTTAGACTCATATGTTGGTGGTTCAGTGACCTTGTTTTGGACAGTGAGATCATGGGTAGCCATAAGCAGTTCAAGGACTTCACCATCTGCGTTGGTGCCTCTTGGGCTCCAGAGCGATGATTCAGCGTTAAAGTCAGCACCTACTACCATCCGCTTTCCTTTGAGTTTTCTAAGCACTTTGTCCAGATGAGCAAGGTGCACCTCTCTGTCATCGCCGTATTTAAAATAGCAGCTGACAACATAAAATGAGAGTCCAGGAGCGGTGATTTCAGCGACTATGCAGCTTTGATTGCTTAGCTGAGGAACATAAAGAGCACTATAAAGTGGATTTGTTACAACAACGGCAGCCCAAGGCTCCATGGAACGGGTGGCCATCACCGTGTTGGAGCCGAAACCAGTACATTTCCATAACTTTCCTAGCTTACTCTTGGCAAGTTCCTGCAGAAAAAGTATGTCCAATCTTTTGGTAGAGATGAGCTGCCTCTCTTCACGGGTTACCTTATTGGATTTACCTACATTCAACTGCAGAACATTGACCCTGAGAAGCTGACCTGACTTGAGGTTACTTCCGAACACTGGTGGTTCTTGGTCTTTTTCATCAGGATTTTTAATTTCGATAGTTAATTCATTTCGAGGATCCTGAGAGGACGTGATGGTTTGAGGCAGTGCATCACACCTCTTCAGGATTATGCGAACCTCACTTAGGCGATTCGCTATGAACATTTCCGACCGTTCATTGCCCTCGTTTGTCCCGCGACCAACACTCCTGGGAGTAGGCGTTGTGCTGAGAGTTTGAGAGGGCATTGGGAGGCTGCACATTGCCCGCGTATTGCTTTCAAATTTTTGTCGCTTGGGGTGATCAAAGTCCCTTTGCAATTCTGTACTTTTAACTATAGCTTTCCTTTTAATGCTTACACATTTCCTTTTTCCTTCTCTTCTTTCTTTTGCTTTTGCTTTTGCTTTCATTACTTATTTGGGTGTATCATCCATTTCTTGCTCCATCCGGACACCGTAGCATCCATGGATGGACTTTCTGTTTGTTACATAATCGTGAGAAATAATCAACACGAACTAGCGGCCCAGGCTCCCAGTGGGTCATTCATTTTCTCACCGTCCGTGTAAGCTTAAAATTCTGAGAAGTTAACAGAGTCTTCACCTCGCAGCCGGGCAATAAAGCCATGCCCCGGGTCTTTGTTGATGCAACGTTCCTGCACTCACGCCCTAGTGCAAGTCGTTAAAGCATCAAGTTCGATTACCGTATTCAGAGGAGATGGCGCTCGTCTCCCCTGGCTCGGGGTCACTCGGGCTTGCCACACCCGTGTCGTCATTTTTGATGACGGCCCCCTGAGGATTCTGGAACGAGGACGCTTGTTCCCAAGCCGGCTCGTCCAGGAATAACCACTTCACTTTACCTTTAGTCAATCAATTCTTTTAACATCACCTTAACTTGGTAAAGCTAATCCTGATTTTGCCGCCATTGCGAGTCCCTTCACTGTTGGGACTCGCGGCGTTACCATTCAGCGTCGCGCGGAGACATCAGGTTAGGCACTTACCAAAGCTACAACGTAGAACACGCTTCGCAGTGGCTTCGCTAAATCGCAGATAGGGACATTTGATTGTTGCGCTCACATGATGAGTTTGTGGCAGCGGTACCTAGGAGCGTCCTCCCATACCCGCTATATATCATGCGACTTATCGAAACCAACGCCAGATCAGTACGAGGCTGGAAAAATCCCCCGATGAAAAATAGATGTTGATGGTAAGTCTCAATCGGAGTAGGCTCTCCCTGTTATCGTAGGGAACCGACCACTCAGCCGCCTTGGTGCCACTTAACTTAGTGTCGCCGAGTCGTTGCCCGCGAGGAACCACGTGGAGGTGGGTCGGCGGCTGCAAGCAGCACAAGCCTTTTCAGTCTTTCTTCTCTATCTCTTATTTCTAAAACATTTAGTGTAGATGGGACAGCACTGGTGTATGTGTGACAGTACAATTACGCATAAATAAGTTACTGAAATAAGTTAACATATATATTTACAACACGCTTATACTCTAATAATACTGATCGTCTGATAAAGCTTCTTTCTTCTTCCGTCCTCTTGAATCTTTTTTCTTCCTTTCTTTCTTCCTCCTTCATCTTCTTTCTTGAACTTCTATTTTCTGCCACATGCTGACCCACTTTATCCGCCTCCTCCCTCCCGCTCCTTTCTTTCCAAGATTCCTACACAGAACACCTCGAACTTTTTATAGGCCTCTGCAGTTTCGACACACAACTCTTCTAGGCTTTTACCCTGTCTTATTATCTGACGCACCTCTCTTGTCTCTTCGTCATATTCTTGACATTCTTTAAGTAGGTGAATGCTCGTCTCTTCTGCACCGCACCTACAGTACGGGTTCTCCACTAAATCCAGACTATGCAATTTGGCAGCAAAATTTCCGTGACCTGTGAGGAACTGTGATGTTCTATAATCTGGTCTTATCCATTTCATTTCGAGTCTCTTTTTAACGTCTGGTAGGAAAGCACGCGTGACAGTCCCCTTCAGGGTTAGGTCCCATCTTCGTTGCCATGTTTTCATGCTTATATCATGCAGCTCAGCTTTCGCCTTTACCGCATCCATGTGTCCATCGAAGTTCAAGTTATCAAGAATGAATGGAATTTTCTTTCTTACTTTATACTTGTAGTGTCGTTCCTTAGCCTCAATATCCAGTGGTTTCTGCCCAGCTAGCACCTGGAGAGCAGGCGTTGAGGTGGTTCTGTAAGCTCTAGTTACCGCGATCAGGGCATGTCTTTGTATTCGTTGCAGCTTCTCCACTGCTGTACCAGCCTCCAGCATGTCCCCCCATGCACCCACTGCGTAGGTTACTATTGGCAGGAATACCGTCATATAGAGCCTTATTAAGGTTTCATTCTTGAGACCCCAGTTATACCGTGCTACCCTTCTTAGTTTGCCAAATACTCGTTTCGCCTTTGCTCCAACTTTTTCTAAGTGCTTATTGAACTTGAGTCTTGCTTCAATTGTGACTCCCAAGTACTTTACCTCATCTTTGCACTTTATGGACGTGTCTCCCAACTTAACGGTAGGCGCACGCTTTCCTCCTTTGCCCGTTCTTATGAGGCTACCCGTGGCCGAACCTTGCTTCCCCTGCACTCTTTTGTGGGTGCCCATCGAATCTTTTGCAACAACTTTACCAGGCTGCCTACCTGCCCCTGTGTCTTTGAGCAGTATCATCTCGGTTTTCGGCTTTGACACTTCTAATTCTTGCTCCACAGCCCACTCAATCAGTATGTCTGTAAAGTGCTGCCCCTGTCTCTCAACTTCACGTCTACTATCGCCCTCCACCATAACAATTATATCATCAGCGTAGGCCACCACTTTACATCCAGCACTCACAAGTCTAATGAGCAATTCGTCCATGCAGAGGTTCCAAAAAGCTGGTCCCAGTATGGAGCCCTGTGGGCATCCCTTGCCTATACTCTTTGTCGCTGACCTGCTCTGGTCCTGCATGGTAACTCTTCTGCTTGTAAGGTAACTTGCTATCAGCCTGTACACATTAGTTGGGCATTCTCGTCTTCTAAGTTGTTCCAATATTTTTGACCATTTCAAGTTATCAAAGGCACCAGTGATATCAAATAGCAGACCATAGACCAGCTTCTTTGGGCTTTCTTTAACTATTTGTCGCACTTCAATTATTGCATCCTCAGTCCCTGTGCCTGAGACAAACCCGTACTGTCTGTCAGATGCATACATTTCATTTTCAAGTATTGGTGCTATTCTAATCCGTACCAGTTTCTCAAGTACTTTGCTCATTGTTGAGAGCAGGCAGATGGGCCTGTATGACCTTATACTTGTTGGGTCCCTGTCCATACTTCTTAAAAGAATCCTTATTACGCCCTCTCTCCAGGTAAGTGGGAAAAAGCCCAATCTCAGGCATGAATTATACAGATTGACCAGAACCCCCAGCAATCGTGTCTTTGCTGCGTATTTGAGCATCTCAACCTCCACGAGATCTTTTCCTGGGGCCTTACGGTTTCTCAGTGAGTTTATTGCCACTCTTACCTCATTCTCCGTCCATGGCTCAACACTTGGTTCTTGAGTGTATTCCAGGTCTTCCAACAGTGGCTGGCCCTCTGGGCCACATCCAAAGAGCCCCTCAAGTATCGCATTGGCTGTCTCATCCCAATTTCTGGTGTATAGATGACCAGTTCTGATACTTGCCATGGCCGTGGCTGGCATCACCTTGTCACTTGAGACTTTGTATACGTGCCCATAAACATTTTTATTTCCTTGTGTGCTTACATATCTCTTCCAACTCCTTGATCTTTCCTCACTTATCAGTCTTTTATAGTCCCTCCTTATGTGTTGGTAAGCTGCCTGGGCTTCTTGTCTGTCTCTCTCACTCTCTACTCTTTGCAGGCTTCTTCTCTTGTCATACAAGTTTCTTTTTGCCTTTGTCAGCTCTTGCGTCCACCACGGTACTGATTTCTTGTATGTTTTCCTGCGTGGAATGCAGCCCCTCGTTGATGCTTTTATCACAGCCGTGACCCTCCCCAGGAGGGTCTCAATCTCTTGCTCATTTTCTGGTTGGATCTCCAGCAGGACCACTCCCCGCGTGTCCACGTTTTCCATGAACTGCTCCCAATCTGCCTTTACGCAGTTATAACGCCTTTTTTGTGTAGCTGGTCGGGGTGGTTCTTTCGACTGCCAGGAGAAAAGAATTGACCGGTGCTCACTGGACGTTGAGTTTTCGAGCACTCTCCAGTCCATGATTCTGTCGATGACCTCGTCTCCAGTTATGGTGACATCTATGTCACGTTTTCCGTGGACGTACGTACAGAGCTGGCCAGGGGTGTTGGCTGCCACCAGATCGTATGCATTCATTATGGCCTCCATGCACTGCCCATTCTCATCTGTTTCATCCAATCGGTAGCACCACAGGGGGGACACCCCATTTACGTCTGCACCGATTATTATTTCCTTCGAAGGCATAAAGTCCAGTGCAGCCACTAGCTGGTGGGCAAACACCTGAATGGGGACACTGTACTGGCAGTACAAACTCACAAGATAAAGATCTCCTGCTGATCCTGTCACATGTGCTGCTACGCAGTGGGCCGTGCTTATACTTGTAAGCGCTGTTGCCGTATAGGACTTATTAAGTATCACAATGCAGGCCCACGGAGACTCATCCAATTTATTACCAGTTATCACTGCGTTCTCATATTTGGCTAGTCCAACCACCTTGTTTTCCTTTGTGTAAATTTCTTGGAGCAGCAATATATCCACACCCTCCTCGTATGCTGATTGCAGGCATTCGTCTGCGGCATTCCTGCTCCGCCCAAGGTTTGCCTGCATAACCGTTATTTTAGTCTGCGCCATAATCTGTTTGTAGGGTTACTCGCTGGACTGCCGCTTTATACGACGGGCAGTTGTTATTAGCGGTGTGATTGCTCGGCTTCTTCTGTATCTTGCATAGTGCACATATTGCTGTTTTCTTTTTATTTGGGCAGTCCGCGTAGATGTGTCCTTCACTGGCACAGTGTCCACACACCGTCACCTCGGAGTTACAGAACTTAGCCACTTGTCCCAGGCCTTGACACTTGTAGCACCGCGTCACACTACAGAAATCGTTCACACGGCACCTTTGCCACTCAATGTACAAAGTCTTACGCAGCATTATTTTGTTTCTCAACTCCGGTGTGACTTCAGCCACCCAATGTACGCAGTCCTTGTCCCGTCTGCCAGTTTTGAACTTAGCTTTGAAGTGCTTCTCAAACATCATTTTTTCATCTGGTCCATCTGAGTTTTGTACCGCTATTGCCGCTGTAAGCTCGGTCGCGTCCAGCTCTCTCGGTACGTCATAGATTATGAGTTTCGGCATTTTCTTTGTTAGCCGAGTTACTTCGATTCCTCTTGTTCTGAGTTCCTCACTATTCATTATTTTCTGGAGCTCTGCCTCCGAGCTTGACTCAACTACTACATTTCCTGCTCTAGTTTTTCTTACATTATTTATTCTCAGTCCTTCTTTTATCGGGTTTACAACTTCTTTTAGTACTTTCTTGACAGTTTCTGGTGACACAGGCCTTCCCGCGGTTGACTTAACCGCTGCCGAGTAGGTATTTATTGGAATGCCTGTTCTGTTAGTTTTACCAGGTCCAGTGAGTCGTGGGGGCACCGTCCTCTGCTTTTTATTTCCTGCATTGTCTAGGACCCCAGTTCCCTTCATATTCAGTAGTTGGGACTTTAATGCAGCATTTTCAATTGCCAGCCCTACAGCTAATGTTTTGATCTTAGACATTTGCCTACTCACAAATTCCTCTGTGGCCTTCGCAAACTTGTGTTTGACTCTTAGGTCATTTATATGGGACATTGTGTGTTTCTGGATGTTCTCAATTTTCGTAAACCATCCCAACTCCTCGTCTTCATCCGAGTCAGAGCTGTCCGTGTCGCTCCTCTCATCTTCTGGCTTCTTTCTCTTTCTCCTTCCAATACTATCCATGCTTATACCACTACCTTGGCTTTCCCTTCTGTTCAAATAGAACGGGCCCTGGTTTCCATCTTCTCCTTGGGCTACTGTCTCCATTGTTTCGTGTCGATGTTGTGGACACAAAAAGCTGATTTTGCTCCCCCCAGAATCCGTGGAGCATGCACAGCCCACCCGGGCTTTCACCAGGTCGGAAGCTGCGGTCGGATTTATCCCTCTTGGGGACGTGCCGCCTGGGGTAACTATGTTTTTATCAGCCATTACCATATTGTTTCTTGGTTTTTCGGAGTTCCTTCTCCGCTTCCCTATGCCTTTAACGTTAAAAGGGGAGACTTCGTTAACGGCCGCCTGGCAGGTATTTATTTTATTATGGAGTTGTATCTCCCATTCCTTTCTTTGTCAGTCTGATCGTAGATGTTGGGTGACTGACAATGTACTTTAACCGTCGATCTGATGTTGATGTTGTTCGGTCGATGGTTCGGCAGAGGGTGAGCGTCAAGGTGGAGTGTGCGCTTTCCTGGTGACTGAGGCACAGCAACGGCTTTTCCGGTGAGACAACCTCTTCGAGATTGTACGCACCGTGCCAGTTAAGCTGACACTCTCTGCCCCCGTAGGTGCATCGGGTCCGCACGTCGCTGTGAGCCTTTTCCCGGAGATGACGACACATTCTGGCGTCTACTCCTCGCCGGTTAAGCCGGCGATCTCTGCCGTAGCATCGGATCAAGGCTTGGTTTCTGCGGTTCCATTTTCCTTCTAATTTGCCTGGACTAATCTTTTTTTTTCATTCTTATATCTTTTCTTTCAGTCTCCTTAATCCATTCCATATTTTTCTCCTTAATCCATTCCTTTCCATCACGCCCGTCAATTTTCCTCTAAGTCTTCCACGCGCATTGCTTTCTCAACACCTGCCCGATGCTCACAACCCTCCACTTAGTCGCTCGAGAGCTCGTGGCCAGCAATGCCTGAAGTACTCCACGCGCATTGCTTCACGCCACCCCAGTTGAGAGACATATTCAACAGCTGTCATTCTCAACCTCTGCTCTCGAACTTCCCAAACCAACTACTATCCTCGACGCACGGAGGTCGAGTCCATCTGCTTTCAAACTTAATTTCTGCTTTCAACAATAACTCCTACTCTATACACCACACCTACTCTTCCTTCGTGCGTTTCAATAGTAGTGGTTTACGCTCGGAGACAAGTCGTTTCCAGCGTAAGGGCATTTTTAACCGGCTCTTTTGCCACAGCGGTCGTGCTTTCAACCATTGACCGCCGTGTTTCCAATTCCCACGACGCGGACGTAGGCCGGCAGTCCCAATCACTTCGATAGGGACAGAGGGAATCTCGTTAATCCATTCATGCGCGTCACTAATTAGATGACGAGGCATTTGGCTATTTTTTTTTTTTTTTTTTTTTTTTTTTTTTTTTTTTTTTTTTTTTTTTTTTTTAATTAATACAATGTTTACACACTAATATTAACATTATCCTACTAGTAGGAGATATAACACTACTTTACCTCCCGCAAGCCCTACCCGATTCCTTCTCTTCTCCTTCTTCTTCTTTCGACAAACTGATGAACCGACGTCGTTGAGTTGAACTGATGCCAGCTTACTACGGCATCAAGCACCACCCTCGATAAGATGATACTTAGATCCCTTTTCTTGATTACTCCGAAGCGAGTCAGAGAGTCTGAAGCGTCTTTACTCCATACTCCCCTCCAGTTGATGGTTGCTCCGAGAGTAATAACATTCCGGCTTCCTTCTTCTTCCATAATTTTCTGGATTAATTCTTCATTCCTGGCGTAATAATTCTTCTTCTTCTTGTTTGCTGCATCTAGATCAACCAGCTCTGATACCACCTGTGCATCCACAACCAATGTCGTCTGTCCTACAGTCGCAACTAGATCCGGTTTTCGAAGGCCTTCCTCTGTTCTATAGTGCGGTTCACTTTTGACTGTATAGCCCGATCTTCCTAGATTTCTTCTTATATACCCTACCACCGCTTCATGCCGCCTGATTCTTGGTCCATGGGTTCTAAAGCATTGTTGTTGAATGTGGTTTAAGGTTTCAACATTTTGGCAACCAGCCCTGCAATATCTCTCCTTATCTCTTCCTCTACCTGTCCTAGATCGAGTAGGCAAGGCATTTATCCTTGCCTTATTCATCATAACAAAGTCACCTCCAGAGAGAAACTTTGTCGCACCTTTGATCCAGTCATGTTGACTTTTGACATTCGAGGATTCTTTAAGGGCACTCCCATCATAAGCTTTATATAAGGCTTCCTTCCATCTATCGTCAATTTGCCCTGAATTCTCAATGATTTGCCCCTGGTCTTTCAATCGGTACTCATTCCTACTTATCTCTTTTTCAAGGTAGGTTTCAGCTGCACGCCCCTGCACAAAACTTTTGTTCGTCAGAGCTCTGAGTTTACCTGCTCTTTCCAGTGGGGCTTTCCACCTTACCGATGTAATTTCAAGCCCACCATCGGCTATCTTTGTATGAAAGTATCCATTAGGGCAATCATGTGGAAGGTGCAGCCAATCTCTTACTGCTCTTCGAAGTCTCTTGTCTAAGCTTCTCAAATAGCCAAAGGTAACTTTTCCCAGCGTTAGCTGGTATAATAGTCTTGGAACGACTATTACTCGAAGTGCCCACACTCGTTGTTGCGGTTTTAGTGGGGCTTTCGTTAAGGTTATTAGCTGTTCTTCTAGCTTCTCCCTGACACTAGCATGAAGTCGACCATCCGCAGTAAATTTGACCCCAAGGTATTTCCATTCCTCCGTACGTTTTAATGCTGGAATTTCTCTCTTGCCAATTCTAAATCTGCATCCTCCATCTACAGCCGTCTTCTTTTGCTTTGGAATTGTTTTCACTGCTATTGAGCTGCACTTTCCAGCGTTTGCAATGAGACCACAATCCCTTAGAAAGCCCACCACCTGGTCAATCAATGACTGCAACCCGATTTCAGTTGCAGCCATCAGCACCAAGTCATCAGCAAACGCCAAGACATCCAGCTTTATACCATCAATCTCCACTCCAATTTCAGGTGTTAATTTTTGGAGGAGCTCATCAATTATGAAGTTGAAGAGCGTAGGAGAAAGTGGATCACCCTGCTTAACTCCACATTTGGGGCTAATCTTTGCCGACGTCCAATTACCATGCTGGATGACCGTAGTGCTATGACTGTACCCATCCATGATATACTCCCTCATTGCATCAGAAATACCTTTTGCCCTCATCACCTCATTTAACGCCGGGTGTGACACCGAGTCAAACGCCTTGGCCATATCCAGCGTAGCCACAAAGATCTTCTTGTGCTTCTCACGATGGTACTGCAAAGCCATATCCAGTAACATGATATTATCGGAGCAGCCATCAGTTGGTCGAAATGCTCTCTGACGTTCGTCTAATTTTATGACACCTAGTCTAGATGCCAGGATCTTATGGAAGACTCGCAGGAGCACTGACGAGATCGTAATGGGTCTGTAGTCCCCAGGATTCTGCGGTATTTCCTTTTTCGGGATAAGTACTGTCCTAGCTTCATATAACAGTTCTGGTACTTTCCCGCACCACATAAAGATGTTAAATAGTCTCGCCAGCCACTCCATAGATCTTCCCCTGACCATCTTAACCGTAATGCCATCA
>NW_028321879.1:165000-167500 GCF_036245765.1 Copidosoma floridanum | reverse complement strand
AGCCAGGCTCTTTCGAATAAAAAGTGTGCCCATCGGTTCTCCGTTGGGCCACCCCGCTGCGTCCCGCAAATGCGACACGAGCGGCAGGCATGGGGGCGCACCACGAAATATTACGAAACTTTTTGATAACGAGCGGCGTCTCCCATTTCTTTTTATCTTGAGAACAAGATGAAAGGGGCAATAACGGCGACACGCATACAGTTCATAATATTTCGCGACATTTATACGCAGAGTCTCGGCTTATTGGGGCGTAAAATCATTCCAAAACCTTGGATAATAACGCGTACACGCTATTATCCTCGTAAGCTTGATCATGTCATTAAAACGAAGTGATTGCATGACCACCGAATGACGACGTTCCCCCTCGTTACAACGAGGCTTTCAACATAATAACCGTTGACTCGAGGAAAACGCTGTCCGGTCGAAATTCAATCTTCGTGATAAAATCCGTGACCAATAGCCTCGAGGTTGCCACGGCAAGACACTGGTTAATGGAAAAAAAAAATAAAGATCCGTTGTGCACGCGCACCCTACGATTTTTACGTAGGTGCGCGAGGGCAAGCGTGGCCAGCCCGATCGTATGTTTCAACTATTATAGAACAAAGACGCTAGGCATTGGCGCACGCATCGAAACCTACGACCGCCAATCCGTTAACTTAATTTTTCACAGCCCCTTGTCAAAGGAGGGAGAAAGAAAAAGTAACGTGGCGCGAGGCGCGTAAATGCAACGATTATACATTTTCCTTCGGCGCAGCTTTCAAACAAAATTTCTTTTTTTTTTTTTATTCTTTCATGTCAAACGTTGCGACGTCTTACGTGCGAACGTTAATGATCCTTCCGCAGGTTCACCTACGGAAACCTTGTTACGACTTTTTTTTCCTCTAAATGATCAAGTTTGGTCATCTTCCCAGTGCAATCGGCAACGCAACGAGTGCGTTGCCGCGCGTCAGTCCGAAGACCTCACTAAATCATTCAATCGGTAGTAGCGACGGGCGGTGTGTACAAAGGGCAGGGACGTAATCAACGCGAGCTCATGACTCGCGCTTACTGGGAATTCCTCGTTCATGGGGAATAATTGCAAGCCCCAATTCCTAGCACGAAGGAGGTTCAGCGGGTTACCCGGGCCTTTCGGCCAGGGAGGACACGCTGATTCCTTTAGTGTAGCGCGCGTGCGGCCCAAAACATCTAAGGGCATCACAGACCTGTTATTGCTCAATCTCGTGCGGCTAGACGCCGTCTGTCCCTCTAAGAAGATTTTTGTGTACGTCGGTAGTAAAAACCAAAAACCACCGCCAGCCCCGCGCGACACCGACGGATTGGATACCGTCAAACATCGCACGAAGCATGCGACGGGGCCTTGGCCTTCGAGATACCAGAAGTAACGCCTATTTAGCAGGCTAGAGTCTCGTTCGTTATCGGAATTAACCAGACAAATCGCTCCACCAACTAAGAACGGCCATGCACCACCACCCACCGAATCAAGAAAGAGCTATCAATCTGTCAATCCTTCCGGTGTCCGGGCCTGGTGAGGTTTCCCGTGTTGAGTCAAATTAAGCCGCAGGCTCCACTCCTGGTTGTGCCCTTCCGTCAATTCCTTTAAGTTTCAGCTTTGCAACCATACTTCCCCCGGAACCCAAAAGCTTTGGTTTCCCGGAAGCTGCCCGTCGAGTCATCGGAGGAACATCGACGGATCGCTAGCTGGCATCGTTTATGGTTAGAACTAGGGTGGTATCTGATCGCCTTCGAACCTCTTACTTTCGTTCTTGATTAATGAAAACATTTTTGGCAAATGCTTTCGCTTCTGTCCGTCTTGCAACGATCCAAGAATTTCACCTCTAACGTCGCTATACGAATGCCCCCATCTGTCCCTATTAATCATTACCTCGGGGTTCCGAACACCAACAAAATAGAACCGAGATCCTATTCCATTATTCTATGCACTGGTATTCAGGCGTTAACAAGCCTGCTTTGAGCACTCTAATTTGTTCAAAGTAAACGTACCGGCCCAACGCCACACCCGGTGAAGAGCATGGCGATGGGATCAAGCTGGGCCGCTCTTGCGCACGCACGCAAAGGGCCGACGCCAACGACGGTAAAGCCGCTAGGCCGACCCGTGCGAGACGCACGCTCGAGCTAAGCCCACCGGTAGGACGTTTCACAATCTTGTCAGTTAAACATCGCGAGCGATGAACCAACAGCGTGGCACACAGATTCAACTACGAGCTTTTTAACCGCAACAACTTTAATATACGCTATTGGAGCTGGAATTACCGCGGCTGCTGGCACCAGACTTGCCCTCCAATGGATCCTCGTTAAAGGATTTAAAGTGTACTCATTCCGATTACGGGGCCTCGGATGAGTCCCGTATCGTTATTTTTCGTCACTACCTCCCCGTGCCGGGAGTGGGTAATTTGCGCGCCTGCTGCCTTCCTTGGATGTGGTAGCCGTTTCTCAGGCTCCCTCTCCGGAATCAAACCCTGATTCTCCGTTACCCGTTACA
>NW_028321879.1:147500-160000 GCF_036245765.1 Copidosoma floridanum | reverse complement strand
CCTTGTTTTGACATCTTTCAAGAATGAGTAAGTCACACGTCCCCTTGTTGAGCTATCCCACCTTTCCTGCCATATGGTCATGGCTTCCTCCCTTATATCCTTCTCGCTTATGTTATCAACCTCAATATTTCTGAGATTTCCTATGGAAACAGGTTTCTTTTTTCTCAGATTATATAAGGCGATTCTGCTTTCAAGGAGAATGTCAACAGGGAGAGTGCCCGTGATTACACAGAGCGCATCCGTTGATGTTGTTTTATAAGCATGGGTTGCTGCAACCAAGATAGTGTGCTGCGCACTGGCGAGTTTTCGAATGTCATGCACCGTGCATTTGTCCGCCCAAGCAGCTGCCGCGTAGGCAACCGTAGGGGCGAACACAGCTTGGTGAATGCGCATGCAAGCTGAAAGCTTGAGCCCCCATGTACAATTTGCAAGCCTCCTTAGCTTTTGAAAAAGCGGTGTCACTTTGTCTCTTAGATATGAGCAGTGGGAGCTAAAGCTCATCCCCTGATCAATCATGACTCCCAGGTATCTGACAGTTTTCTTAACTTTCAAACTTTTGCCTCTGATCTTGATAATCGGCGTCCGCAACAATGGGGTCGCCTTTCTCTTTTTTGATTTCCTTGGCCTGTCAGGCCTGGGTTTTCCGCTATGATCAGTCTTTTCAAATTCATTGATTTTGAGATAGATGCCTTCGGTCTTACTTTCAGAGATCTCGAGTTTTACTCTTTCGCTCCATCCGAGGACCTCATCCACGACCTCTTGGCCTCTCTTTTCGATTTCCTTTCTTGAGTTCCCTCCTATTATCGTGATGAGATCATCAGCATAGGCTAGGAACTCTACGTCGGGTTTATTTTCCAAGGTTTCTAGCAGCGAGTTAAATGCCAAATTCCAGAAAAACGGTCCGAGGACTGAGCCCTGGGGGCACCCCTTTGCTGCTATTTTCGAAGCGGACTGATCGGCCCATTCAAGGCAGACTTGCCTGTTTTCGAAATAACTTGCTATGAGCTGATACATGTTCTTGGAGCAGCCTTTTGCTTTCAATGCTGCAAGAACTGCCGAGTGTTGCACGTTGTCAAACGCACCCTTGATATCAAAGAGAATACCAAAAGTATAGCGGCTGTTTGATTCTCTAACCAAGCGTCTAAGTTCTACTATGGCATCTTCCGTTGACCTACGAGGGGTGAAACCATACTGGTGATTTGAGATACCTTCAGGGTTCAGTATTTCGTTGCTAAGTCTTGCAGCGATGAGCTTTTCCAAAAGTTTACCAGCCACAGGAAGAAGATTGATCAGGCGGTATGAGCGTGGGTCTGCAAGGTCCTTATCAAAGCTTTTGAGTAGAATCACAAGCAACCCATTTTTCCAGACCTGGGAAAAGTATCCTTTGCCCAGGCATGCGTTCATTAGATCCAAGAATCGTCCCTCGAGTAGCTTCACTGCTCGTTTGACAGCTTGCACCTCCAGGAGATCGAATCCTGGTGCCTTTTCGTTCCTCAACCCTCTGGCAGCAACCTTGAGCTCCAGAGCAGAGAAAGCATGGGAGTCTTCCGTTTCCGGCAAAACACCCGCCTCTCTCCTCATTTCACTGAGTTCTGGAGAGTCGTCAGTTTTGTTGTCGTCCAGGACGTGAGTGTTCAACAGGGTATCAGCTGTATCAGTCATTGACAATGTGAAATTGTCCTCGTTTGTTAGCGCGCTAAATGCTGATCGAGGTGCGGTTTTATTTGCCATATTTTGATATACGTGGCCAAAGATATCGTCATTGCCGACAGTCGTGACGAAATTCTGCCAGCTCTCTTTCTTTGCAAAGTAAATCATTCTTTTATATTCCTTTCTTAGAGCGTTGTACTCATACACCAAGACAGGGTCATGGTATCGTTTTAACAACCTATATGTTTTGATCAGCTTCTTTTTAGCTAACGCTAACTCCTCACTCCACCACGGATTTTTACTTCTCTGACGACCTCTCTTTGGTATTGATAGTTTGCAAGCATCGTACATGATTTTGTTCAACGCTTTGGCATATCTTTCTATTTCATCAGTCCTATTCAGCTCAAGACTGTCCAGTCTCTCAGTTGAGAGCTTGCTGAGTTCTCTTTCAAACTTTTCCCAGTCCGCTTTGTCAAGGTTGAACCTTATTCTAGGAGAAGCCATGCTTACAGCATTTGGAACCTTTAGCGTGAATGTTACTGACTTATGTTCACCAGTTGTCCACGATTCCTGCACTCTCCAGTGAAAGATCCTGTGGCTCATCAACGAGTTTGCTATAGTGGCATCTATCCAAGATATCCGCCCCTTAGACTCATATGTTGGTGGTTCAGTGACCTTGTTTTGGACAGTGAGATCATGGGTAGCCATAAGCAGTTCAAGGACTTCACCATCTGCGTTGGTGCCTCTTGGGCTCCAGAGCGATGATTCAGCGTTAAAGTCAGCACCTACTACCATCCGCTTTCCTTTGAGTTTTCTAAGCACTTTGTCCAGATGAGCAAGGTGCACCTCTCTGTCATCGCCGTATTTAAAATAGCAGCTGACAACATAAAATGAGAGTCCAGGAGCGGTGATTTCAGCGACTATGCAGCTTTGATTGCTTAGCTGAGGAACATAAAGAGCACTATAAAGTGGATTTGTTACAACAACGGCAGCCCAAGGCTCCATGGAACGGGTGGCCATCACCGTGTTGGAGCCGAAACCAGTACATTTCCATAACGTTCCTAGCTTACTCTTGGCAGGTTCCTGCAGAAGAAGTATGTCCACTCTTTTGGTAGAGATGAGCTGCCTCACTTCACCGGTTACCTTATTGGATCTACCTACATTCAACTGCAGAACATTGACCCTGAGAAGCTGACCTGACTTTAGGTTACTTCCGAACACTGGTGGTTCTTGGTCTTTTTCATCAGGATTTTTAATTTCGATAGTTAATTCATTTCGAGAATCCTGAGAGGACGTGATGGTTTGAGGCAGTGCATCACACCTCTTCAGGATTATGCGAACCTCACTTAGGCGATTCGCTATGAACATTTCCGACCGTTCATTGCCCTCGTTTGTCCCGCGACCACCACTCCTGGGAGTAGGCGTTGTGCTGAGAGTTTGAGAGGGCGTTGGGAGGTTGCACATTGCCCGCGTATTGCTTTCAAATTTTTGTCGCTTGGGGTGATCAAGGTCCCTTTGCGATTCTGTACTTTCAACTATAGCTTTCCTTTTGTTGCTTACACATTTCCTTTTTCCTTCTCTTCTTTCTTTTGCTTTTGCTTTCATTACTAATTTGGGTTTATCATCCATTTCTTGCTCCATCCGGACACCGTAGCATCCGTGGATGGACTTTCTGTTTGTTACATCGTGAGAAAATAATCAACACGAACTAGCGGCCCAGGCTCCCAGTGGGTCATTCATTTTCTCACCGTCCGTGTAAGCTTAAAATTCTGAGAAGTTAACAGAGTCTTCACCTCGCAGCCGGGCAATAAAGCCAAGCCCCGGGTCTCCGTTAATGCAACGTTCCTGCACTCACGCCCTAGTACAAGTCGTTGAAGCATCAAGTTCGATTACCGTATTCAGAGAAGATGGCGCTCGTCTTCCCTGGCTCGGGGTCACTCGGGCTTGCCACACCCGTGTCGTCATTTTTGATGACGGCCCCCTGAGGATTCTGAAGCGAGGACGCTTGTTCCCAAGCCGGCTCGTCCAGGGATAACCACTTCACTTTGCCGTTAGTCAATCAATTCTTTCGATATCATCTTAACTTGGTAAAGCTAGTCCTGATTTTGCCACCATTGCGAGTCCCTTCACTGTTGGAACTCGCGGTGTTACCATTCAGCGTCGCGCAGAGACATCAGGTTAGGCACTTACCAAAGCTACAACGTAGAACACGCTTCGCAGTGGTTTCGCTAAATCGCAGATAGGGACAGAGGGAATCTCGTTAATCCATTCATGCGCGTCACTAATTAGATGACGAGGCATTTGGCTATCTTGCGTGAATCATAGACACGGGCGCCGTGCTGCATTCAACTCGAGCACGATGGCATCGTGCGCCTGTTACATCCGTGTTACCCAACTGTTCAGTCAACCGCACCGCGCTTTCAGTCGTTACAAGGCACATTTGAAGACGTACCCCCGGTAAGGCGATTACCTCACATACAGGGATTGGACGGACGAATCTACGACTCCTCATTGTCTCAGCATGTTACCCTGAGAGACGGTATGACAAAGTCCTGTTACGGGGTGTAACATGAACGAACTTTGCCACCCGGATTGATTACCGGAGGCAAGACGTATGTGCATGAATGCATTTCCCTTGCCTGTCAACCCAATCGCATTTCAGCGACTGCCCGCTAGAGGCCGACACCAAACGGAGTGGGTACCGGAGCCATCCCAGTAGAGCTCCCACTCCACCCTAGCTTCTCATTTCAATTAGACTACTCTAATTACCTGGATGAGTCACGGTCGCGAGTTCTTTCGATACCATCGCTACTTCGGTAGTCGTTGCGCTTTCATCTTTTTGCAACGGTGCTCAATTTCTCATTCTTTGCCCAGGCACCTGGGGTCGAGCAGAGAAATCAAGCTTTCAAAGGTACCATCCCCGAAGTACAAATGATACCCCGCCGAGTGCTTTCAGCCTACAGTAGCTTCTTTCGAAAATACTGCGTTTCCCGCCAGTGCCGCTCGGAGGCAAGCAATCCCGACTTGGCAAAGGAGTTTTGCACAGCTATTAAACTGCACTCCACTCTTCTACCCACCCTTCAGCCAGACACGGCGTTTACACGTCAGATGCACACTACACGCAAATGCAATGCCCACCCGCGCATAAGCCCAGGTCCAGTCTTAGGGTTACTGGCAAGATTGCGTGAATCATAGACACGGGCGCCGTGCTGCATTCAACTCGAGCACGATGGCATCGTGCGCCTGTTACATCCGTGTTACCCAACTGTTCAGTCAACCGCACCGCGCTTTCAGTCGTTACAAGGCACATTTGAAGACGTACCCCCGGTAAGGCGATTACCTCACATACAGGGATTGGACGGACGAATCTACGACTCCTCATTGTCTCAGCATGTTACCCTGAGAGACGGTATGACAAAGTCCTGTTACGGGGTGTAACATGAACGAACTTTGCCACCCGGATTGATTACCGGAGGCAAGACGTATGTGCATGAATGCATTTCCCTTGCCTGTCAACCCAATCGCATTTCAGCGACTGCCCGCTAGAGGCCGACACCAAACGGAGTGGGTACCGGAGCCATCCCAGTAGGGCTCCCACTCCACCCTAGCTTCTCATTTCAATTAGACTACTCTAATTACCTAGATGAGTCACGGTCGCGAGTTCTTTCGATACCATCGCTACTTCGGTAGTCGTTGCGCTTTCATCTTTTTGCAACGGTGCTCAATTTCTCATTCTTTGCCCAGGCACCTGGGGTCGAGCAGAGAAATCAAGCTTTCAAAGGTACCATCCCCGAAGTACAAATGATACCCCGCCGAGTGCTTTCAGCCTACAGTAACTTCTTTCGAAGATACTGCGTTTCCCGCCAGTGCCGCTCGGAGGCAAGCAATCCCGACTTGGCAAAGGAGTTTTGCACAGCTATTAAACTGCACTCCACTCCTCTACCCACCCTTCAGCCAGATACGGCGTTTACACGTCAGATGCACACTACACGCAAATGCAATGCCCACCCGCGCATAAGCCCAGGTCCAGCCTTAGGGTTACTGGCAAATTTTGCGTGAATCATAGACACGGGCGCCGTGCTGCATTCAACTCGAGCACGATGGCATCGTGCGCCTGTTACATCCGTGTTACCCAACTGTTTAGTCAACCGCACCGCGCTTTCAGTCGTTACAAGGCACATTTGAAGACGTACCCCCGGTAAGGCGATTACCTCACATACAGGGATTGGACGGACGAATCTACGACTCCTCATTGTCTCAGCATGTTACCTTATGTGGACAGGAGAGTCAGCAATGAGGACCATGTCGTCCGCGAAGGCCATGGCTCTGGTGGTTTTGCCGGCGAAGGTGGAGCCACATTCATGTGGTAGAGATCTTAGCAGGTGATCCACCACGATGTTGAAGAGTACGGGAGATAGGGGATCGCCTTGTTTAACCCCCCTTGTGACTCTAAGTGGCTCTGATGTCCATCCTTCGCCTGACAGCATTGTAGTAGCGTTGTTGTAGAAGTGGCGGAGGTACTCGATGAGTGAAGATGGTAGTCCTGCCGTTTCCGCCGCAGTCATGAGTGCGGTATGCTCAATGCTGTCAAAGGCCTTCGCCAGATCGAGTGTGGCCAGGAACGTCGACTTGTGCTCGGTGAATCTTGAGCGCAGGAGGGCATCAAGGAGTGTGGTGTTGTCTCTGCAGCCATCAATCCCCGCACGGAAGGCCCTTTGCTGATCGTCCAGGCTGACTAGTCTGTCAATCCTTTGTGCCAAGATCTTGTGAAGCACCCTGCAGAAGACCGACGTGACCGAGATTGGACGGAAATCTCCAGGTTCGGAAGCTCCGTCCTTCTTGGGGATGAAGATGGTCCTTGAGCAGGCCAGGTGTGATGGCATGATCTTAGACCATAGAATCAGATTGTACACCCGAGTGAGAACCGATGCTGGTATGGCTCTAAACTGACGAGCAGTCAGTCCATCTGGGCCAGGAGCGACGGCGAGCGATGGACGTGCTTCTTTAACATCACTCGGGGTAACTGGAGCCATGATGTCAACCTGAACTGGGCGAGTCTCGCACTTTGGCTTGGCGTTGGTAACCGGTTGTGTAAAGACTGTTGTCCAATAAGGCTCCATCCGGGCCCGCTCTGGCTGCCGGGCATTCTCGACGCTCCCAAGGATGGCATTGATGCACCTGCTTCGATTGGTCCTCCAGTGCCTCTGGGTTGCAGCATAGTCCCTTCTTCGTTTTTGCCTGTTGGTAAGCATAGCAGGTGGTGGTGCAGTGCGAGCTGCTCTGGTCGTGTGTGGTCTTGGAAGGATGTCCTTGAGATACAGGGACAATCTCTCAGCGATGGTCCTGTTGGAGGCACCGTTGGAAGCGGAGCGAACGATCTCGTCAAGCCTCTCCGATTGGTAGCCTGTGTCTGGTGGCATCTCTGGGAGGGATCCCAGATACTCAATCAGAGGATGAGGAGAAGGCGTAGCAGGTGGAGTGGTAGTATCCCCTGCTGCTTGTTGGTCGTCGCCTGAGTCTTCCTCCTCAAGCTGCGGGTTGTCGTGTTGTTCAGCGATGTACTGCTGAACCAATGTCTTATAGTCCCGGGGGCGACGATGTCCCTTAATGGATTCGATGGTTCGGTGTGGAAAGGACTCGTGGAGGGCCTGGTTCACGAAGCGCACACCTTGGATGGTTAGCTCCGCCTCCCGGCGGGCCAGAAGAGATGTTTCCTCCATGGTCCATCCAGTGCGCTTGTTGGATGCAATCCGCTCGTCATACCAGGTCTTGTGGGCCCTTCGATGGTGCTGCCCTCTGCCGTTGGTTGTTGGAAAGGTCCTCTCGCACCCTGGATACTCGCACTGGTAGGGGCCCTCGTTACCGGCCGCTGGCTGCTGGTTTGTCGTTGGTATGACCCTGTCTGTGGACGGGCCATTATCATCCGAGGTTTGGCTTCTAGTAGTCCTTAAGAGAGTCATAGTTACTCCCGCCGTTTACCCGCGCTTGCTTGAATTTCTTCACGTTGACATTCAGAGCACTGGGCAGAAATCACATTGCGTCATCACCCGCGAGGGCCATCGCAATGCTTTGTTTTAATTAGACAGTCGGATTCCCCTGGTCCGTGCCAGTTCTGAGCTGAGCGTTAAATGGCGGCCGAAGAGAACGAACGCAACGGCGGAACCGTCACGTAAGCCTCGCAGCAAGGAAGATCCGCGGGAGGCCAAGGCACGGTACCGAGCTCGGTCGCCCTCCGCGACGAATTTACGACGCGCACACCACGAACGCGATGCACGCGCGCAAACCGCCGCAAAGTTGAACCTCGCCCAGGCCCGGCACGTCAGCCGCACCCGCTTCCCGACCAAGCCCGACACGCCCCGCTCCTCAGAGCCAATCCTTATTCCGAAGTTACGGATCCAATTTGCCGACTTCCCTTACCTACATTATTTTATCGACTAGAGGCTCTTTACCTTGGAGACCTGCTGCGGATATGGGTACGAACCGGGGCGACAGCTCCACGTGGCCCTCTCCTGGATTTTCAAGGTCCGAGGGGAAGATCCGGACACCGCCGCAACTGCGGTGCTCTTCGCGTTCCAAACCCTATCTCCCTGCTAGAGGTTTCCAGGGAACTCGAACGCTTATGCAGAAAAGAAAACTCTTCCCGGATCTCCCGTCGGCGTCTCCAGGTCACTTTGGGTTACCCCGACGAACACTCTTGCGAGAGCCCGAATTTTAAGCGGTTCCGCTGCCGGGTTCCGGAATAGGAACCGGATTCCCTTTCGCCCGACGGGTGTGTGCTTTCAATTAATGAAAATAATAAATTTAAACACCGTCATCGACATAGGATTTCTCCTAGGGCTTAGGATCGACTGACTCGTGTGCAACGGCTGTTCACACGAAACCCTTCTCCACGTCAGTCCTCCAGGGCCTCGCTGGAGTATTTGCTACTACCACCAAGATCTGCACCGACGGCGGCTCCAGGCAGGCTCACGCCCAGACCCTTCTGCGCACACCGCCGCGACCCTCCTACTCGTCAGAGCTTCATGACGTTGTAAAATTGCTTTTACAACGCCCCACTTGCCGCTGACGGCCGAGTATAGGCGCGACGCTTCAGCGCCATCCATTTTCAGGGCTAGTTGCTTCGGCAGGTGAGTTGTTACACACTCCTTAGCGGATTCCGACTTCCATGGCCACCGTCCTGCTGTCTTAAGCAACCAACGCCTTTCATGGTATCCCATAAGCGTCGACTTTGGCGCCTTAACTCGGCGTTTGGTTCATCCCACAGCGCCAGTTCTGCTTACCAAAATTGGCCCACTTGGCACTCTGATTCTTTTTTTTTTTGTATATAAATCTCATGGCTTCAATATTCAAGCAAGCCAGAGATCTCACCCATTTAAAGTTTGAGAATAGGTTGAGGTCGTTTCGGCCCCAAGGCCTCTAATCATTCGCTTTACCAGATGAAACTCGAAATTACGAGTGCCAGCTATCCTGAGGGAAACTTCGGAGGGAACCAGCTACTAGATGGTTCGATTAGTCTTTCGCCCCTATACCCAGTTCCGACGATCGATTTGCACGTCAGAATCGCTACGGACCTCCATCAGGGTTTCCCCTGACTTCGTCCTGACCAGGCATAGTTCACCATCTTTCGGGTCCCAACGTGTACGCTCTTGGTGCGCCTCAGCTCGCAATGAGCACGAGACGCCCCGGGAGTGCGGATCCGCATACGTGACGCGAATCATCCTCCCTAGGTCGCGGAGCACGAAGCTCGCAAACTTTTACTTTCATTGCGCCTTTAGGCTTAGTTATTTTTGTATAAAATAATACAAGTCCCAATGACTCGCGTACATGTTAGACTCCTTGGTCCGTGTTTCAAGACGGGTCCTGAAAGTATCCAAAGCAAAAGCGTCGCTGACCGGTAATTTTAATTGAAAAGCGCTAGGCTTTTCCGAGCCGGTTCGAGAACATTGGCGTTCAAAAGAGCCAAGCGCGCGCGGCAACGGCACGAGATGTCCGTTAAAATCCGAGCGCGACTCGATCGATCGCCAAGCCGAACGCATTCGAAAGTGCGACCCGATACCAATCTTGATTAAAAGTTTTCAATACCGCCGGGCAGTCGATCGGGTAAAGGACACCGATGGTCTGCCGTGCCGGTTTGGCACGACAGTCTACCGTACGGGCCGTCGATCGACACCCAACGGGTCGCGACGTCCTACTAGGAGAGAAGTGCACGCCGGCGTCGTCGGACATGACGCAGCGACCACGTGCCCCGAACGCGCTAAATACCCGAAAGCACCGCACGTTCGAGCATCGCGATCACACGCAAGCCAACAGCCACTAACGCTGAATCTCTCCATTCGAACTTTTGGATTTCTCAGGTTTACCCCTGAACGGTTTCACGTACTCTTGAACTCTCTCTTCAAAGTTCTTTTTAACTTTCCCTCACGGTACTTGTTCGCTATCGGTCTCGTGGTCATATTTAGCCTTAGATGGAGCTTACCACCCGCTTAGAGCTGCACTCTCAAGCAACCCGACTCTAAGGAGAGGTTCTCCCACGGCGCGCTTCGGTCGCTACGGGCCTGGCACCCTCTGCGGGTAAGTGGCCTCGTTCAAGATGGACTTGGACGCAAAGCGACGTCATGGGATAATCGAACCCTCCCGAACACCACATTTCCCAACGGCGGAACCGTGGGATTCAGTGCTGGGCTCTTTCCTGTTCGCTCGCCGCTACTTGGGAAATCCTTGTTAGTTTCTTTTCCTCCGCTTAATAATATGCTTAAATTCAGCGGGTATTCTCGCCTGCTCTGAGGTCGTCTTGATTAATTTTTTTTATGTACGATAATAATTTTGTCTCAACATTGTGCTTTTCGAAGTTCAATTGAGACAAAAAAAAAAATATTTTCACACACGTACAACGTTGGAAAAAAAAAAAAATAACAAAAAAAAAAGAAAGATAAAATAAAAGGATTGCACATCGACCGGATGGTAATGTTTTTTTTTTGTCTCCTATTTTTTCTTCCTTCCTTTCCTCACCTCCTGCGACGCTTTATTTTTTTTTTGCTTTGCTTTCAAAACCGCGACGCAAAAGTATTTTTGACGATCGTACGGCTCGTCCGGTCCGCTCTTGATTCAACAGTGTTCGGATGAACAATTATTTAATGAGAGCTCCGGGACTCGGGCGAACGACGACCAAAAAAGAAAAGTTGGGAAGAAAAAAAAAAACAATAAAAAATAAAAAGAATGACAAACGATTCAAACGGCATCAACGTTGCCGCTTTAACCGGTCAAATTTTTATTTCTCGTTTTCGACAATCCATTATTTCATCTTTTCTTTTTTAAGTATTCTTTTTTTATTTCGAGCGACGCATTTGATTTCATACGAACGCCCAATTATTTCGCTCGTACACTCGAAGAAAAACTATACGACGGGTAGTTGATAACGACGCGTCGGGTTTCTCTTCGTGACCAGCAGTCTTTTTGTTTTTTTTTTTTATCGAACGACCCTCAGCCAGACGTGGTCCAGGAAATATATCCGAGGACCGCAATGTGCGTTCAAAGTGTCGATGTTCATGTGTCCTGCAGTTCACAAGTTGACGCGCAATTAGCTGCGTTCTTCATCGACCCACGAGCCAAGTGATCCACCGTTCAGGGTAATCAATTTATTTTTATCATTATTATAGTTTATTTTTCACACTTACAGTGTAATATTTTCTCGGTCAATTCGTATTTTTTATTATACGAAAAATGACCAATACAAAACGCAACGGAGAGCCAGGCTCTTTCGAATAAAAAGTGTGCCCATCGGTTCTCCGTTGGGCCACCCCGCTGCGTCCCGCAAATGCGACACGAGCGGCAGGCATTGGGGCGCACCACGAAATATTACGAAACTTTTTGATAACGAGCGGCGTCTCCCATTTCTTTTTATCTTGAGAACAAGATGAAAGGGGCAATAACGGCGACACGCATACAGTTCATAATATTTCGCGACATTTATACGCAGAGTCTCGGCTTATTGGGGCGTAAAATCATTCCAAAACCTTGGATAATAACGCGTACACGCTATTATCCTCGTAAGCTCGATCATGTCATTAAAACGAAGTGATTGCATGACCACCGAATGACGACGTTCCCCCTCGTTACAACGAGGCTTTCAACATAATAACCGTTGACTCGAGGAAAACGCTGTCCGGTCGAAATTCAATCTTCGTGATAAAATCCGTGACCAATAGCCTCGAGGTTGCCACGGCAAGACACTGGTTAATGGAAAGAAAAAATAAAGATCCGTTGTGCACGCGCACCCTACGATTTTTACGTAGGTGCGCGAGGGCAAGCGTGGCCAGCCCGATCGTATGTTTCAACTATTATAGAACAAAGACGCTAGGCATTGGCGCACGCATCGAAACCTACGACCGCCAATCCGTTAACTTAATTTTTCACAGCCCCTTGTCAAAGGAGGGAGAAAGAAAAAGTAACGTGGCGCGAGGCGCGTAAATACAACGATTATACATTTTCCTTCGGCGCAGCTTTCAAACAAAATTTCTTTTTTTTTTTTTTTTTTTCTTTCATGACAAACGTTGCGACGTCTTACGTGCGAACGTTAATGATCCTTCCGCAGGTTCACCTACGGAAACCTTGTTACGACTTTTACTTCCTCTAAATGATCAAGTTTGGTCATCTTCCCAGTGCAATCGGCAACGCAACGAGTGCGTTGCCGCGCGTCAGTCCGAAGACCTCACTAAATCATTCAATCGGTAGTAGCGACGGGCGGTGTGTACAAAGGGCAGGGACGTAATCAACGCGAGCTTATGACTCGCGCTTACTGGGAATTCCTCGTTCATGGGGAATAATTGCAAGCCCCAATCCCTAGCACGAAG
>NW_028321879.1:132500-135000 GCF_036245765.1 Copidosoma floridanum | reverse complement strand
CCAATACAAAACGCAACGGAGAGCCAGGCTCTTTCGAATAAAAAGTGTGCCCATCGGTTCTCCGTTGGGCCACCCCGCTGCGTCCCGCAAATGCGACACGAGCGGCAGGCATTGGGGCGCACCACGAAATATTACGAAACTTTTTGATAACGAGCGGCGTCTCCCATTTCTTTTTATCTTGAGAACAAGATGAAAGGGGCAATAACGGCGACACGCATACAGTTCATAATATTTCGCGACATTTATACGCAGAGTCTCGGCTTATTGGGGCGTAAAATCATTCCAAAACCTTGGATAATAACGCGTACACGCTATTATCCTCGTAAGCTCGATCATGTCATTAAAACGAAGTGATTGCATGACCACCGAATGACGACGTTCCCCCTCGTTACAACGAGGCTTTCAACATAATAACCGTTGACTCGAGGAAAACGCTGTCCGGTCGAAATTCAATCTTCGTGATAAAATCCGTGACCAATAGCCTCGAGGTTGCCACGGCAAGACACTGGTTAATGGAAAGAAAAAATAAAGATCCGTTGTGCACGCGCACCCTACGATTTTTACGTAGGTGCGCGAGGGCAAGCGTGGCCAGCCCGATCGTATGTTTCAACTATTATAGAACAAAGACGCTAGGCATTGGCGCACGCATCGAAACCTACGACCGCCAATCCGTTAACTTAATTTTTCACAGCCCCTTGTCAAAGGAGGGAGAAAGAAAAAGTAACGTGGCGCGAGGCGCGTAAATACAACGATTATACATTTTCCTTCGGCGCAGCTTTCAAACAAAATTTCTTTTTTTTTTTTTTTTTTTCTTTCATGACAAACGTTGCGACGTCTTACGTGCGAACGTTAATGATCCTTCCGCAGGTTCACCTACGGAAACCTTGTTACGACTTTTACTTCCTCTAAATGATCAAGTTTGGTCATCTTCCCAGTGCAATCGGCAACGCAACGAGTGCGTTGCCGCGCGTCAGTCCGAAGACCTCACTAAATCATTCAATCGGTAGTAGCGACGGGCGGTGTGTACAAAGGGCAGGGACGTAATCAACGCGAGCTTATGACTCGCGCTTACTGGGAATTCCTCGTTCATGGGGAATAATTGCAAGCCCCAATCCCTAGCACGAAGGAGGTTCAGCGGGTTACCCGGGCCTTTCGGCCAGGGAGGACACGCTGATTCCTTCAGTGTAGCGCGCGTGCGGCCCAGAACATCTAAGGGCATCACAGACCTGTTATTGCTCAATCTCGTGCGGCTAGACGCCGTCTGTCCCTCTAAGAAGATTTTTGTGTACGTCGGTAGTAAAAACCAAAAACCACCGCCAGCCCCGCGCGACACCGACGGATTGGATACCGTCAAACATCGCACGAAGCATGCGACGGGGCCTTGGCCTTCGAGATACCAGAAGTAACGCCTATTTAGCAGGCTAGAGTCTCGTTCGTTATCGGAATTAACCAGACAAATCGCTCCACCAACTAAGAACGGCCATGCACCACCACCCACCGAATCAAGAAAGAGCTATCAATCTGTCAATCCTTCCGGTGTCCGGGCCTGGTGAGGTTTCCCGTGTTGAGTCAAATTAAGCCGCAGGCTCCACTCCTGGTGGTGCCCTTCCGTCAATTCCTTTAAGTTTCAGCTTTGCAACCATACTTCCCCCGGAACCCAAAAGCTTTGGTTTCCCGGAAGCTGCCCGTCGAGTCATCGGAGGAACATCGACGGATCGCTAGCTGGCATCGTTTATGGTTAGAACTAGGGCGGTATCTGATCGCCTTCGAACCTCTAACTTTCGTTCTTGATTAATGAAAACATTTTTGGCAAATGCTTTCGCTTCTGTCCGTCTTGCGACGATCCAAGAATTTCACCTCTAACGTCGCAATACGAATGCCCCCATCTGTCCCTATTAATCATTACCTCGGGGTTCCGAACACCAACAAAATAGAACCGAGATCCTATTCCATTATTCCATGCACTGGTATTCAGGCGTTAACAAGCCTGCTTTGAGCACTCTAATTTGTTCAAAGTAAACGTACCGGCCCAACGCCACACCCGGTGAAGAGCATGGCGATGGGATTAAGCTGGGCCGCTCTTGCGCACGCACGCGACGGGCCAACGCCAACGACGGTAAAGCCGCTAGGCCGACCCGTGCGAGACGGACGCTCGAGCTAAGCCCACCGGTAGGACGTCCCACAATCTTGTCAGTTAAACATCGCGAGCGATGAACCAACAGCGTGGCACACAGATTCAACTACGAGCTTTTTAACCGCAACAACTTTAATATACGCTATTGGAGCTGGAATTACCGCGGCTGCTGGCACCAGACTTGCCCTCCAATGGATCCTCGTTAAAGGATTTAAAGTGTACTCATTCCGATTACGGGGCCTCGGATGAGTCCCGTATCGTTATTTTTCGTCACTACCTCCCCGTGCCGGGAGTGGGTAATTTGCGCGCCTGCTGCCTTCCTTGGATGTGGTAGCCGTTTCTCAGGCTCCCTCTCCGGAATCAAAC
>NW_028321879.1:125000-127500 GCF_036245765.1 Copidosoma floridanum | reverse complement strand
CTGCACGACAGTAACGGTCATTGGTCCTCCCTCTTCCTGTCCTTGAGCGGGTGGGCAGCGCATTTATTCTTGCCTTTACTGTCATCACATAATCTTTTCCTGACAGAAATCTTGTCGGCTTCATAATCCACGCATGCTGACCTCTAACCCGCCCAGACTTTTTGAGGGCTTTACCATCCACCCGCTCGTACAGGGCTCTCGCCCATTTTTCATCAACCATTTTTGTTGTGCTCAAAATCCGGTCACCCTCTTCTCTCAGCCTCATTTCAACCCGTCTCACCTCATTCTCCAAGTAGCTCATTGCCGCAACACCTTCAACGAACGCTGATTTCTGCAGTGTCATGAGCCTATTTCTGCGTTCTAATGGAGCTTTCCACCGCATTGATGGCAAACCTAGACCACCATCTCCAACTTGCGCGTGGAAGTAGGCATTCGGGCAGTCATTTGGGAGATGCAACCATTGTCTTGCCACTTTTCTCACTCTCATGTCGATGGATCTGAGGTAGCCAAACGTCACTCGTCCAAGGGCTAACTGGTACGTTAGTCCTGGAAGAACTATTGTTCTTAACGCCCATAAGCGCTGCTGGGGTTTCAGAGGGGCTTTTGACAACCGTTCAATTTGCTCCTCAAATTTTTCTCGGGCATTCAACCAAACTCTACCAACGGAGTTGAACCTAATGCCCAAGTACTTCCATTCATCAGTACGCTTCAGGGCTGGGATGCTCCTATTACCAATTTTAAATGTACAACGAGGGTCAACAGCCGTGGTTTTTAACCCAGGAACAGGCTTAATTGTGATTGTTGAGCACTTTCCAGCATTCGCTTCGAGGCCACATGTGTAGAGGAATTCCGCCGTTTTATCTATCAGTTCCTGTAAACCCACTTTCGTAGAGGCCACAAGAACCAAATCATCAGCAAATGCCATCACATTTACTTTCATGCCCTCTATTTCAACACCTATATCAGGGTTTACTCTTTTTATCATTTCATCAATGATAAAATTGAAGAGCAACGGGGACATTGGATCACCTTGCCTCACGCCACACGTTGGGTGTATTACCTGAGACGTCCATCCCCCATGCTCCAAGACAGTAGTACTGTTCTGGTACACTCTCATGATGTAACGTCTCATCTCGATTGGCACGCCTTTTGCCATCATCACCTTTTCCAGAGAGCCGAACGTCACGGAGTCAAATGCTTTGGCCATGTCCAATGTCGCCACATGAATCAGCTTGGATTTCTCATGATGGTATTTGAGAACCAGATCAAGTAACATGACATTCTCGAAGCATCCATCCGAGGGCCTAAATGCCCTTTGTCTTGGATCCAGCACTATCGTGCTTAATCTATTCGCCAAGACCTTATGGAAGATACGAAGGATGACCGGTGAGATAGTGATAGGCCGATAATCACTAGGTACATTTGCCTCCTTCTTTTTTGGTAGCAATACCGTCCTTGCTCTACAAAGGTATTCCGGCACTTGCTCACACCACATAAACAAATTGTATAATCTCACCAGCCATTCCCTCGGTACTTTCTTCAGGGCCCCACATTTAACTCCATCTGGACCAGCAGCTGTGCCCGTTGGGGGGAAGGCTCTTTGGACCTCCCTTATACTAATCGGGCGCCATAGGTCCGCCTGCGGTTCTTTTTCCACAATCCCTTCTGGATTTGAGGTCTTCCCAGTCGTCATCACAGCTTTCCAAAAAGGTTCCATAACCTCTTGGGCGAGACCCTGACTCTGAGATAATTGATCCTCAATAATCCGCTTCGCACATTGCGAAGGGTTCTTTCTCCATAAGTCTTGGGTTCTTGCAAATTCAGCCCTACGGCGCACTCTCCGACTTCTCGGGGCTTCAACTCTCTGACCCTCATTCCTAGGCGTCTCTGTGCTACCCACTGATGGAAATGCTTCTCTCAAAAGCAACGCCACCTCCGTGCTCACCTCGTCTTTACTTCGCCAAGATGTCATTTGGCAGATGGTATTCAAACGCGTGGCGAAGAACTCGTCATCTTTCATTGGTTAAAGTGACGCAAAGTACCTCAAGAAAGGATCATCATCAAGCTGAGTTTGTTCACCCTCATCCGCACTCTCAAACTCGCTCTCCGACTCTCCTTCCTCCTCCACCATCTGTATTTCTTGAGCATACTGAGCAACAAGGGCTTTATGATCCTCTCTCTTTCTCTGACATTTAAGCGATTCGAGTGACCGATTCGCGAAGGTAACCAGCAGAGCCTGATTAATGCGTCTGACAATTTTTGGGTCCGCCGCCACCAACTCAGCTTCTTTCCTTGCAAGAAGTCTCCTTTCCTCGTCTGACCACATCTCCTTTTTCCTCGGATTTGCCTCCAACTTGCGCTCGTCTGACCAGTCAGGATGGCCCCTTCTCTCGTGTACACCTCGGCCAAGGTTAAGAGAGTCATAGTTACTCCCGCCGTTTACCCGCGCTTGCTTGAATTTCTTCACGTTGACATTCAGAGCACTGGGCAGAAATCACAT
>NW_028321879.1:117500-122500 GCF_036245765.1 Copidosoma floridanum | reverse complement strand
CGCTTCGGTCGCTACGGGCCTGGCACCCTCTGCGGGTAAGTGGCCTCGTTCAAGATGGACTTGGACGCAAAGCGACGTCATGGGATAATCGAACCCTCCCGAACACCACATTTCCCAACGGCGGAACCGTGGGATTCAGTGCTGGGCTCTTTCCTGTTCGCTCGCCGCTACTTGGGAAATCCTTGTTAGTTTCTTTTCCTCCGCTTAATAATATGCTTAAATTCAGCGGGTATTCTCGCCTGCTCTGAGGTCGTCTTGATTAATTTTTTTTATGTACGATAATAATTTTGTCTCAACATTGTGCTTTTCGAAGTTCAATTGAGACAAAAAAAAAAATATTTTCACACACGTACAACGTTGGAAAAAAAAAAAAATAACAAAAAAAAAAGAAAGATAAAATAAAAGGATTGCACATCGACCGGATGGTAATGTTTTTTTTTTGTCTCCTATTTTTTCTTCCTTCCTTTCCTCACCTCCTGCGACGCTTTATTTTTTTTTTGCTTTGCTTTCAAAACCGCGACGCAAAAGTATTTTTGACGATCGTACGGCTCGTCCGGTCCGCTCTTGATTCAACAGTGTTCGGATGAACAATTATTTAATGAGAGCTCCGGGACTCGGGCGAACGACGACCAAAAAAGAAAAGTTGGGAAGAAAAAAAAAAACAATAAAAAATAAAAAGAATGACAAACGATTCAAACGGCATCAACGTTGCCGCTTTAACCGGTCAAATTTTTATTTCTCGTTTTCGACAATCCATTATTTCATCTTTTCTTTTTTAAGTATTCTTTTTTTATTTCGAGCGACGCATTTGATTTCATACGAACGCCCAATTATTTCGCTCGTACACTCGAAGAAAAACTATACGACGGGTAGTTGATAACGACGCGTCGGGTTTCTCTTCGTGACCAGCAGTCTTTTTGTTTTTTTTTTTTATCGAACGACCCTCAGCCAGACGTGGTCCAGGAAATATATCCGAGGACCGCAATGTGCGTTCAAAGTGTCGATGTTCATGTGTCCTGCAGTTCACAAGTTGACGCGCAATTAGCTGCGTTCTTCATCGACCCACGAGCCAAGTGATCCACCGTTCAGGGTAATCAATTTATTTTTATCATTATTATAGTTTATTTTTCACACTTACAGTGTAATATTTTCTCGGTCAATTCGTATTTTTTATTATACGAAAAATGACCAATACAAAACGCAACGGAGAGCCAGGCTCTTTCGAATAAAAAGTGTGCCCATCGGTTCTCCGTTGGGCCACCCCGCTGCGTCCCGCAAATGCGACACGAGCGGCAGGCATTGGGGCGCACCACGAAATATTACGAAACTTTTTGATAACGAGCGGCGTCTCCCATTTCTTTTTATCTTGAGAACAAGATGAAAGGGGCAATAACGGCGACACGCATACAGTTCATAATATTTCGCGACATTTATACGCAGAGTCTCGGCTTATTGGGGCGTAAAATCATTCCAAAACCTTGGATAATAACGCGTACACGCTATTATCCTCGTAAGCTCGATCATGTCATTAAAACGAAGTGATTGCATGACCACCGAATGACGACGTTCCCCCTCGTTACAACGAGGCTTTCAACATAATAACCGTTGACTCGAGGAAAACGCTGTCCGGTCGAAATTCAATCTTCGTGATAAAATCCGTGACCAATAGCCTCGAGGTTGCCACGGCAAGACACTGGTTAATGGAAAGAAAAAATAAAGATCCGTTGTGCACGCGCACCCTACGATTTTTACGTAGGTGCGCGAGGGCAAGCGTGGCCAGCCCGATCGTATGTTTCAACTATTATAGAACAAAGACGCTAGGCATTGGCGCACGCATCGAAACCTACGACCGCCAATCCGTTAACTTAATTTTTCACAGCCCCTTGTCAAAGGAGGGAGAAAGAAAAAGTAACGTGGCGCGAGGCGCGTAAATACAACGATTATACATTTTCCTTCGGCGCAGCTTTCAAACAAAATTTCTTTTTTTTTTTTTTTTTTTTCTTTCATGACAAACGTTGCGACGTCTTACGTGCGAACGTTAATGATCCTTCCGCAGGTTCACCTACGGAAACCTTGTTACGACTTTTACTTCCTCTAAATGATCAAGTTTGGTCATCTTCCCAGTGCAATCGGCAACGCAACGAGTGCGTTGCCGCGCGTCAGTCCGAAGACCTCACTAAATCATTCAATCGGTAGTAGCGACGGGCGGTGTGTACAAAGGGCAGGGACGTAATCAACGCGAGCTTATGACTCGCGCTTACTGGGAATTCCTCGTTCATGGGGAATAATTGCAAGCCCCAATCCCTAGCACGAAGGAGGTTCAGCGGGTTACCCGGGCCTTTCGGCCAGGGAGGACACGCTGATTCCTTCAGTGTAGCGCGCGTGCGGCCCAGAACATCTAAGGGCATCACAGACCTGTTATTGCTCAATCTCGTGCGGCTAGACGCCGTCTGTCCCTCTAAGAAGATTTTTGTGTACGTCGGTAGTAAAAACCAAAAACCACCGCCAGCCCCGCGCGACACCGACGGATTGGATACCGTCAAACATCGCACGAAGCATGCGACGGGGCCTTGGCCTTCGAGATACCAGAAGTAACGCCTATTTAGCAGGCTAGAGTCTCGTTCGTTATCGGAATTAACCAGACAAATCGCTCCACCAACTAAGAACGGCCATGCACCACCACCCACCGAATCAAGAAAGAGCTATCAATCTGTCAATCCTTCCGGTGTCCGGGCCTGGTGAGGTTTCCCGTGTTGAGTCAAATTAAGCCGCAGGCTCCACTCCTGGTGGTGCCCTTCCGTCAATTCCTTTAAGTTTCAGCTTTGCAACCATACTTCCCCCGGAACCCAAAAGCTTTGGTTTCCCGGAAGCTGCCCGTCGAGTCATCGGAGGAACATCGACGGATCGCTAGCTGGCATCGTTTATGGTTAGAACTAGGGCGGTATCTGATCGCCTTCGAACCTCTAACTTTCGTTCTTGATTAATGAAAACATTTTTGGCAAATGCTTTCGCTTCTGTCCGTCTTGCGACGATCCAAGAATTTCACCTCTAACGTCGCAATACGAATGCCCCCATCTGTCCCTATTAATCATTACCTCGGGGTTCCGAACACCAACAAAATAGAACCGAGATCCTATTCCATTATTCCATGCACTGGTATTCAGGCGTTAACAAGCCTGCTTTGAGCACTCTAATTTGTTCAAAGTAAACGTACCGGCCCAACGCCACACCCGGTGAAGAGCATGGCGATGGGATTAAGCTGGGCCGCTCTTGCGCACGCACGCGACGGGCCAACGCCAACGACGGTAAAGCCGCTAGGCCGACCCGTGCGAGACGGACGCTCGAGCTAAGCCCACCGGTAGGACGTCCCACAATCTTGTCAGTTAAACATCGCGAGCGATGAACCAACAGCGTGGCACACAGATTCAACTACGAGCTTTTTAACCGCAACAACTTTAATATACGCTATTGGAGCTGGAATTACCGCGGCTGCTGGCACCAGACTTGCCCTCCAATGGATCCTCGTTAAAGGATTTAAAGTGTACTCATTCCGATTACGGGGCCTCGGATGAGTCCCGTATCGTTATTTTTCGTCACTACCTCCCCGTGCCGGGAGTGGGTAATTTGCGCGCCTGCTGCCTTCCTTGGATGTGGTAGCCGTTTCTCAGGCTCCCTCTCCGGAATCAAACCCTGATTCTCCGTTACCCGTTACAACCATGGTAAGCGCAGAACTTACCATCGACAGTTGATAAGGCAGACATTTGAAAGATGCGTCGCCGGTACGAGGACCGTGCGATCAGCCAAAAGTTATTCAGAGTCACCACAAACTTTTACGATGGACGAGAGAACGCGCGTGAACGCGTCCCCGCCACCGATTGGTTTTGATCTAATAAAAGCGTCCCTTCCATCTCTGGTTAGGACTCTGGTTTGCATGTATTAGCTCTAGAATTACCACAGTTATCCAAGTAAATGTGGGTACGATCTAAGGAACCATAACTGATTTAATGAGCCATTCGCGGTTTCACCTTAATTTGGCATGCACTGAGACATGCATGGCTTAATCTTTGAGACAAGCATATGACTACTGGCAGGATCAACCAGGGAGCTTCGTTTGTCAAAATTAAATTCAAAGCACACAACTCGGAGTGGCCTAAGGACAATGACGTCCCGTTGACCGGCTCGTTGTTGAATTGCGCTATCTTGCGTGTCTTGCGAAATACGCCGAGGAACGTGGAAGAAAACATGATTTTATCCCGAAAGGATCCAATCGATGATTCGACGACGAGTCCACGACGCATCCGACACTTGAAGCTTAAATCTTCAGCTCTCGTCGTTAAAAACGAGGGTGAATTTTTTTTCTTTCAAATTCCGGTCGACCATCGCTCAACAAGCGTCAACAACGTCCCAAACGCCGCGTTGCCTTACCGGGGTAATAAAAGCCAAGGGCCTCAGAACTTCCGGAAGGGGCGACGAAGACCGTTCGTTATTCGTTGTTGACGACGCCTCGCTATGGGCCGCCCGCGGCACTTTTGTCATTCGAACGACCCGGTAAATGAACAATACCGGGTCGGCACGGCGAGCTTCGAGGTGCCGTAATTAAACTCGAAGCAGGGCCACGTGAATTTATCATTCAAGTGTCAACAGTCTCTCGTGAGAGTTGCGTGTTAACAAATACCCGACGATATGGTCGCTGACGCTAGGCCAGGGCTTACCGCAGTGGTATACGTACGGGAGGTACACGTTGTATCCTCGCTCGGTATCGAGTGAGTCGATGCTCGGTTAGCATACCGTCGACAAGCTACGAGCCACGTCGACGGCGCATGCAACGCCAGAGGCGCGATCCGCATTGAGGGCCATTCGGTCGAAGACGCTGACCCGCGGAAATGCTGTGAATTGAGGCTTGGCTTGACAAGCGAACCGTCTCACTAGTGCCGAGGCGTCCTCGGGCGCGGCGAAGCAAAGTACCGTTTAACACGCAATTAAGCGAGACGAAAGTTTCC
>NW_028321879.1:90000-97500 GCF_036245765.1 Copidosoma floridanum | reverse complement strand
AAAAGGGCTTTCACGCACGCAGGTACAGCCCTCCATACCCGGACGGTCACGCCATCAATCCCTGGGGCCGACGACAAAAGGATGGACACTGCGATAGTCTCTTCGCAAGTTATCGGGTGCCACACATACGCCAGATCTTCGCGTTCATGCGGCTTTGGCGAGGGAGGGAACGGTACGGATTCTTGTCTGAGGATAGGTTCCCAATATGCAGACATTTCCGCTATACCAGGTGACCGCACCTCAGGTGTCCCATCCAACACCTCCCTTGCTGCCCGGCTCATATGTTTTTTTTTTTTTTTTAAACATATTCTGCACACGAGCATATTCCCGCCGTCGTTCCCTCCTTCTGCTAGCCGGTGCGCCCCTCCCAATCCTTCGGGGCCTCTGCGGTGCCCTGTGAGGCGGAGGAAACACCAAACTATACCAGTTGCAAAGCTGACGATTGACTTCTTCACCGGAGAGGAGGTTTTTAGCCACCCGTACCAGTACTTCGGAATGCCAACCGTTGACCTGCTCGACTACGGGGATAAGATCCCGAACTGCCGAGGGTATGCTCACATACTGGTCGCTCAGTCTCACAGTGGCCCGACTCCGCCGCGGCGACGAAGGCGGAACCTCTTCGCTAGCCGACTCGTATTCGGAAGACACATCGCTCTCAGCACCTGCTTCTTCTGCAGGCGCCGGTTGCACAGCCCGAATATCCCGTATAGCCGCCTCTACAAGCGCCCTATACTCTGGATTTCTACGCTGTCCCTTCAAGGCTTCAAGGGTCCTCTCAGGAAACAATTCGAGAAGATGCTGATTCATATATCGAACATCTCCTCTCACTGTAGCGACTGCCTCCTCACGAGCCAGCAAACGGCGCTCCTCCGGCGACCACCGCGCCTTCGTCTGGCCCTGGACGATGATCTCCGCATTGACCTCTTCAGGATGAGCACGGCGCCTATGTACCCCTAAACCGATCTTAGTGGAAAAATGGTGTCCACACTCCGGGCAGATGAAATCGCCCGCCAGAGTCGGATCGGGGACCAAAGGATCCGGCTGTGGTATAAAGGGACGCCAATTCGGGTGGACTCTGCTCCGATGGATTTTAAGACCGGACGCTCCACGGAAATACCGGTTACACTCCTGACAATAATTGTCCGGAGGTACACGCTCAGGTGATATTGGCTGTATTATGTGTGGCTGCTGTTGGCCAAGATCTGGTTCGCCTTCTGGTAGAACCTCTCGGGATAGGGCAGAAGTCTGGACCCTCGACCGGAGGCGAGCAGCAACCGGCCGATTGTCAGCAAGGTTTGCAGGTCCGGCGCTCCGAGGCACACGCCGGACATCCATATTTTCATTGTTTCCGTTAGACGTGCCTGCAAGATCAAAGAGCGACGGGATGGCAACCCGCCGCCCCGTAAAAACCACTCCCTAGACGCCTGTCCCAAGCCAAAACCCAGGAACAGACACCAGTTCACCACCGCCCTAAGGCAAGGGAGAAGGTACATGGTTGGGCTGCAACCTTGTGGCGAACTAACTCAGCGTAGGCGGGTACGTCAAGCCCGACCCCAATCAGTTAAGACCAGGGCGCCTGCCTTAAGAGAGTCATAGTTACTCCCGCCGTTTACCCGCGCTTGCTTGAATTTCTTCACGTTGACATTCAGAGCACTGGGCAGAAATCACATTGCGTCATCACCCGCGAGGGCCATCGCAATGCTTTGTTTTAATTAGACAGTCGGATTCCCCTGGTCCGTGCCAGTTCTGAGCTGAGCGTTAAATGGCGGCCGAAGAGAACGAACGCAACGGCGGAACCGTCACGTAAGCCTCGCAGCAAGGAAGATCCGCGGGAGGCCAAGGCACGGTACCGAGCTCGGTCGCCCTCCGCGACAAATTTACGACGCGCACACCGCGAACGCGATGCACGCGCGCAAACCGCCGCAAAGTTGAACCTCGCCCAGGCCCGGCACGTCAGCCGCACCCGCTTCCCGACCAAGCCCGACACGCCCCGCTCCTCAGAGCCAATCCTTATTCCGAAGTTACGGATCCAATTTGCCGACTTCCCTTACCTACATTATTTTATCGACTAGAGGCTCTTTACCTTGGAGACCTGCTGCGGATATGGGTACGAACCGGCGCGACAGCTCCACGTGGCCCTCTCCTGGATTTTCAAGGTCCGAGGGGAAGATCCGGACACCGCCGCAACTGCGGTGCTCTTCGCGTTCCAAACCCTATCTCCCTGCTAGAGGTTTCCAGGGAACTCGAACGCTTATGCAGAAAAGAAAACTCTTCCCGGATCTCCCGTCGGCGTCTCCAGGTCACTTTGGGTTACCCCGACGAACACTCTTGCGAGAGCCCGAATTTTAAGCGGTTCCGCTGCCGGGTTCCGGAATAGGAACCGGATTCCCTTTCGCCCGACGGGTGTGTGCTTTCAATTAATGAAAATAATAAATTTAAACACCGTCATCGACATAGGATTTCTCCTAGGGCTTAGGATCGACTGACTCGTGTGCAACGGCTGTTCACACGAAACCCTTCTCCACGTCAGTCCTCCAGGGCCTCGCTGGAGTATTTGCTACTACCACCAAGATCTGCACCGACGGCGGCTCCAGGCAGGCTCACGCCCAGACCCTTCTGCGCACACCGCCGCGACCCTCCTACTCGTCAGAGCTTCATGACGTTGTAAAATTGCTTTTACAACGCCCCACTTGCCGCTGACGGCCGAGTATAGGCGCGACGCTTCAGCGCCATCCATTTTCAGGGCTAGTTGCTTCGGCAGGTGAGTTGTTACACACTCCTTAGCGGATTCCGACTTCCATGGCCACCGTCCTGCTGTCTTAAGCAACCAACGCCTTTCATGGTATCCCATAAGCGTCGACTTTGGCGCCTTAACTCGGCGTTTGGTTCATCCCACAGCGCCAGTTCTGCTTACCAAAATTGGCCCACTTGGCACTCTGATTCTTTTTTTTTTTGTATATAAATCTCATGGCTTCAATATTCAAGCAAGCCAGAGATCTCACCCATTTAAAGTTTGAGAATAGGTTGAGGTCGTTTCGGCCCCAAGGCCTCTAATCATTCGCTTTACCAGATGAAACTCGAAATTACGAGTGCCAGCTATCCTGAGGGAAACTTCGGAGGGAACCAGCTACTAGATGGTTCGATTAGTCTTTCGCCCCTATATTTTTTTTTTTAATTGTATAATATTTATTATATTTTACAACATTATTCTTATTTCTAAGAAGACTAGCAAGCCCTTGCACCTAAACCTAACCAATCCCAGTCCTAGTCCTTCCTCTCTCCTTCCAAACCACCACCGATGTCGTCTGATTAAATCTGTTCCAAGCTGAGACAGATCCAATCAGTACCCTTGATGAGATGACAGTCAGATCTTCGTCCCTGACCACTCCTTGACTTCGAAGAGACTCAACAGATGCCTTGCTCCAGACTCCACGCCAATTCAAAGTAATTCCGCAGACTTGAAGCTCCCGCGACTTCTCCGTTTCCTTGATGTTCCTTATGAGGCTGGTGTTGTTGTTGTAGTAGCTAACTTTCTTCTTGTTTGCTTGATCCAGATCAACGAGTTCCGACACTACCTGTGCGTCCAGTACCAACGTTTTGGTACCCAAGGTGGCTACGAGATCCGGCTTCTTTAAGCCTTCCTCAGTATTGTACCTTGGCTCCTCCTTGACCTCGAACCCCATCCTACATAGTCGTCGCTTAATGTACCCACAGACAGCGTCGTGACGTCTTATTCTTATGTCATGGGTACGGAAGCACTGCTGAGAGATATGGTTCATAGTCTCAATATTCTGGCAACCAGCGCGGCAGTATCGATCCGTAGTTCTTCCTCGGCCTGTTCTTGACTTTGTTGGGAGGGCGTTTATGCGAACCTTTGTTGTCATCACGAAGTCCTTTCCTGTGAGGAATCGCGTAGGTTTCGCTAACCATCCATGCTGGCCTTTTACTCGGCTTGATTCCTTCAAGGGGTTACCATCAACACGCCCATATAGGGACCTTGCCCAATGTTCGTCGATCTTCTTTGACGTATCTAGGATATTTCTATCACTACCCTTCAGCCTTACTTCAGCCGCTCGAATTTCTCTCTCCAGATACTCTATAGCCACGGCACCCTCGACATATGTCGATTTTTGTAGTGCCATAAGCCTATTTCTTCTGTCAAGCGGGGCTCTCCACCTAAAAGAGGGCAATCCCAAGCCACCATCCTTTATTTGGGCATGGAAGTAAGCGTTCGGACAATCATGAGGCAAGTGGATCCAAGATCTCACCGCTTCACGCACCTTCTTATCCAAAGCCTTGAGGTAACCAAATGTCACCCTTCCAAGCGTAAGCTGGTAAAATAGGCTTGGGATGACAATAGTCCTTATAGCCCACAACCTTTGCTGAGGCTTTAACGGGGCTTTTGAAAGCAGCTCGATCTGCTGTAGGAGCTTCTCCTTTGCGTTGGACCACACTCGGCCCGAGGCATTGAATTGGACACCCAAGTATCTCCATTCCTCTGACCTTTTCAAAGCAGGAATGTTTCTGCCTCTCACACTAAAAGTGCAATGAGCATCAACGGCCGTGGTCTTCAATTTAGGCACACTTTTAATTGCCACCGTTGCGCATTTGCCAGCGTTTGCCTCCAAACCACACGTGTATAGGAAGTCAGCCGACTGATCTATAAGTGTCTGCAGCCCCACTTTAGATGACGCTGCCAGCACCAGATCATCCGCAAACGCCATCACATCAACCCTGAGACCTTCCATGTTTACTCCTATTTCCGGGTTGACCATCTTTAGGAGCTCATCAATCACAAAGTTGAATAATATCGGCGACAACGGATCGCCCTGCTTGACACCACACGTTGGGCGTATTTTCTGAGAGGTCCATCCTCCGTGTTGCAGCACTGTGCTACTCCGACGGTAAATATTAAGGATGTAAGCTCTCATCCTCTCAGGCACGCCTTTAGCAGTCAGGACACGATCCAGGGCCCCGAAAGAGACCGAGTCAAAGGCCTTGGCCATATCAAGCGTTGCCAGGTATACTTGCTTGTGTCTTTCATGATGGTATTTGAGCACAAGGTCAAGCAACATGATATTATCAGAGCAGCCGTCCGTTGGTCTGAACGCTCTCTGTCTCTGGTCAAGCTCCACGGTGTTTAATCTATTGGCCAATACCTTATGAAACGTCCTTGAGATGACTGACGATATCGCTATCGGTCGATAGTCTCCTGGTGTTACTGCCTCCTTCTTCTTGGGCAGCAGAACAGTCCTAGACATGCACAAGTCCTCTGGCATCTGTTCGCACCACATAAAGACATTGAACAGCCTCACCAGCCATTCTCTTGGGACCCTTCTAATGTCCTTGACCCTGACTCCGTCCAAACCTGAAGCAGTCCCAGTGGGAGGAAATGCCCTCTTGATCTCATCAGGGGTTATTGGCAACCATAAGTTCGGTTTAACCTCATCATCTCCTCTCGTTATTCGTGGGACACACTGCTTTTCAGTAGTCATGACTGTCCTCCAGAAAGGCTCCATTATTTCAATGGGCAATCCCGGAGTCTGAGTCAGCTGGTCGTTTACCACTCTCTTTGCACACTGAGAGGGATTCTTCCTCCATAGGTCCTGGACCCTAGCAAACTCCGCCCTTCTGCACTCCTTTCGACTCCTCGGCATCCACTGCTCACGCCGATGCCCAACACTCTGCTCTCTCCTCCCTTCAGGCGGAAAAGCCTCCCTCATAATAAGAGCTACCTCGACAGCCACTTCTTCTTTGCTTACTCTCAGAACCATCTGGCATAAGTTATTCATACGATTGGAGAAGAATGCATCCTCGTCTAACGGCTGAAGAGATCCAAAGTACTCAATAAATGAGTCTTCAGAGTTCCGCTGCGCTTGGTTTTCAGGCATGCCCTCCTCATTACCAGACTCCACATTCTCCTCCCCTCGTCGCTGTAGCTCATTGGTGTAGTGAGCAACCAGCTCCTTATGGTCCGCTCTCTTTCTCTGGCTCTTAAGCGAGTCAAAGGTTCTACCCTCAAAGAACTCATGGAGAACCAGGTTTATTCTCCTCGCAACTCTAGGATCAGCACTCATCAGTTCAGCCTCTTTCCTTGCGAGCAGTCGCTTTTCCTCTTCCGACCACATCTCATTACGCCTCGGATTCTCATTAAGTCTCCTCTCATCAAACCAGTCAGGGTGACCCCTTTTCTCATGCAGGCCACGTCCATTCAGTTTCGCAAACCTTCTGTCACAGCCCGGGAACCTGCAAAGGTATCCCTCCTGATCTTCACCAGGATCAGCTGGCCCAGGCTCAGGGCTCGAAAGCGTTGGCACAGCGCAGTCAGTGGACTGGCCAGCATTTTTCATCCGAGGCTGAGTTGTATTTCTTGGACCAACACATATATATGCTCACAAGGGCTGGTAACCCTAGCTCGCATTTTTGTTCCCGTTCGCCGGCATCTAGATAAACTTGATGCCGTTGCCCGGCGCTCACGACGTGGACGTGGGAACTTGAGCGCCAAAAAGAGAGTCATAGTTAAGAGAGTCATAGTTACTCCTGCCGTTTACCCGCGCTTGCTTGAATTTCTTCACGTTGACATTCAGAGCACTGGGCAGAAATCACATTGCGTCATCACCCGCGAGGGCCATCGCAATGCTTTGTTTTAATTAGACAGTCGGATTCCCCTGGTCCGTGCCAGTTCTGAGCTGAGCGTTAAATGGCGGCCGAAGAGAACGAACGCAACGGCGGAACCGTCACGTAAGCCTCGCAGCAAGGAAGATCCGCGGGAGGCCAAGGCACGGTACCGAGCTCGGTCGCCCTCCGCGACAAATTTACGACGCGCACACCGCGAACGCGATGCACGCGCGCAAACCGCCGCAAAGTTGAACCTCGCCCAGGCCCGGCACGTCAGCCGCACCCGCTTCCCGACCAAGCCCGACACGCCCCGCTCCTCAGAGCCAATCCTTATTCCGAAGTTACGGATCCAATTTGCCGACTTCCCTTACCTACATTATTTTATCGACTAGAGGCTCTTTACCTTGGAGACCTGCTGCGGATATGGGTACGAACCGGCGCGACAGCTCCACGTGGCCCTCTCCTGGATTTTCAAGGTCCGAGGGGAAGATCCGGACACCGCCGCAACTGCGGTGCTCTTCGCGTTCCAAACCCTATCTCCCTGCTAGAGGTTTCCAGGGAACTCGAACGCTTATGCAGAAAAGAAAACTCTTCCCGGATCTCCCGTCGGCGTCTCCAGGTCACTTTGGGTTACCCCGACGAACACTCTTGCGAGAGCCCGAATTTTAAGCGGTTCCGCTGCCGGGTTCCGGAATAGGAACCGGATTCCCTTTCGCCCGACGGGTGTGTGCTTTCAATTAATGAAAATAATAAATTTAAACACCGTCATCGACATAGGATTTCTCCTAGGGCTTAGGATCGACTGACTCGTGTGCAACGGCTGTTCACACGAAACCCTTCTCCACGTCAGTCCTCCAGGGCCTCGCTGGAGTATTTGCTACT
>NW_028321879.1:57500-65000 GCF_036245765.1 Copidosoma floridanum | reverse complement strand
GAGCCCTCGTGATCCTATCTAGCTCATCCGTCAATGTGGCACTGGCCCGCTTCTGACCTATAGGCCTGAAGTCCACTCCTAAATAGCGCCACTCCTCGGTTGGAGTGAGCTGATGAATGGGCGAGCCATCCATAAGATGGAATTGTGGAGTGGTCAGGACCTTATATTTCTTAGCTTTGCCAGCAGGCACTATCGACAGAGCTGAGCACTTGGATTCATTTAACGAGAGCCCCACCTCGTGCCCCTTACCCTCAGCAATCAGGAGGAGCTGGCTCATACCCCTCGCGGTCGAGGAAACGAGCGTGCAGTCGTCGGCGTATGCCAACGCGTTAACTCGGCACTCTCCAAGGTCGTAGCCGATCCCATCAGGCAAAGCCTTTAACACCCGGTCGACCACCAGGCAGAAAAGCAGAGAGGATAACGGGTCGCCCTGTCGAACCCCTCTTCGTACCTCTATCTTTTGTGTGCGCTGATCCTCAACTTCAAGCACCGTGCCACTAATAGCATACGTGCGAGCTATATAGCTGTTAAAACTCGCAGGCAAGCCGGCCTCTCCCAGTATGGCGGTAATAGCATGGTGGCTTACGCTGTCAAAGGCCTTTGCAAAGTCAAGCGTGGCAACATGAATTTCCCGAAGTCGACTTCGCGCGTCCTCCAACAGCGCAGCTAGTGTAGTGATGTTCTCTGCACAGCCATCATCAAGGCATCGCTGCCTCACATCTATGATCCCCGCTTCCCTAATACGGTGGGCGAGGATCTTATGAAGATGTCTGACTGCCACCGATGCTATGCTAATAGGTCGAAAATCAGCAGGTTGTTCACTTACCGCTTTTTTAGGGAGAAACACGGTCCTGCTCACCAGCATTTCAGCTGAGAACGCTCCAGCGGCTAGCACTATATTGAAAAAAAGGGCTTTCACGCACGCAGGTACAGCCCTCCATACCCGGACGGTCACGCCATCAATCCCTGGGGCCGACGACAAAAGGATGGACACTGCGATAGTCTCTTCGCAAGTTATCGGGTGCCACACATACGCCAGATCTTCGCGTTCATGCGGCTTTGGCGAGGGAGGGAACGGTACGGATTCTTGTCTGAGGATAGGTTCCCAATATGCAGACATTTCCGCTATACCAGGTGACCGCACCTCAGGTGTCCCATCCAACACCTCCCTTGCTGCCCGGCTCATATGTTTTTTTTTTTTTTTTAAACATATTCTGCACACGAGCATATTCCCGCCGTCGTTCCCTCCTTCTGCTAGCCGGTGCGCCCCTCCCAATCCTTCGGGGCCTCTGCGGTGCCCTGTGAGGCGGAGGAAACACCAAACTATACCAGTTGCAAAGCTGACGATTGACTTCTTCACCGGAGAGGAGGTTTTTAGCCACCCGTACCAGTACTTCGGAATGCCAACCGTTGACCTGCTCGACTACGGGGATAAGATCCCGAACTGCCGAGGGTATGCTCACATACTGGTCGCTCAGTCTCACAGTGGCCCGACTCCGCCGCGGCGACGAAGGCGGAACCTCTTCGCTAGCCGACTCGTATTCGGAAGACACATCGCTCTCAGCACCTGCTTCTTCTGCAGGCGCCGGTTGCACAGCCCGAATATCCCGTATAGCCGCCTCTACAAGCGCCCTATACTCTGGATTTCTACGCTGTCCCTTCAAGGCTTCAAGGGTCCTCTCAGGAAACAATTCGAGAAGATGCTGATTCATATATCGAACATCTCCTCTCACTGTAGCGACTGCCTCCTCACGAGCCAGCAAACGGCGCTCCTCCGGCGACCACCGCGCCTTCGTCTGGCCCTGGACGATGATCTCCGCATTGACCTCTTCAGGATGAGCACGGCGCCTATGTACCCCTAAACCGATCTTAGTGGAAAAATGGTGTCCACACTCCGGGCAGATGAAATCGCCCGCCAGAGTCGGATCGGGGACCAAAGGATCCGGCTGTGGTATAAAGGGACGCCAATTCGGGTGGACTCTGCTCCGATGGATTTTAAGACCGGACGCTCCACGGAAATACCGGTTACACTCCTGACAATAATTGTCCGGAGGTACACGCTCAGGTGATATTGGCTGTATTATGTGTGGCTGCTGTTGGCCAAGATCTGGTTCGCCTTCTGGTAGAACCTCTCGGGATAGGGCAGAAGTCTGGACCCTCGACCGGAGGCGAGCAGCAACCGGCCGATTGTCAGCAAGGTTTGCAGGTCCGGCGCTCCGAGGCACACGCCGGACATCCATATTTTCATTGTTTCCGTTAGACGTGCCTGCAAGATCAAAGAGCGACGGGATGGCAACCCGCCGCCCCGTAAAAACCACTCCCTAGACGCCTGTCCCAAGCCAAAACCCAGGAACAGACACCAGTTCACCACCGCCCTAAGGCAAGGGAGAAGGTACATGGTTGGGCTGCAACCTTGTGGCGAACTAACTCAGCGTAGGCGGGTACGTCAAGCCCGACCCCAATCAGTTAAGACCAGGGCGCCTGCCTTAAGAGAGTCATAGTTACTCCCGCCGTTTACCCGCGCTTGCTTGAATTTCTTCACGTTGACTTTCAGAGCACTGGGCAGAAATCACATTGCGTCATCACCCGCGAGGGCCATCGCAATGCTTTGTTTTAATTAGACAGTCGGATTCCCCTGGTCCGTGCCAGTTCTGAGCTGAGCGTTAAATGGCGGCCGAAGAGAACGAACGCAACGGCGGAACCGTCACGTAAGCCTCGCAGCAAGGAAGATCCGCGGGAGGCCAAGGCACGGTACCGAGCTCGGTCGCCCTCCGCGACAAATTTACGACGCGCACACCGCGAACGCGATGCACGCGCGCAAACCGCCGCAAAGTTGAACCTCGCCCAGGCCCGGCACGTCAGCCGCACCCGCTTCCCGACCAAGCCCGACACGCCCCGCTCCTCAGAGCCAATCCTTATTCCGAAGTTACGGATCCAATTTGCCGACTTCCCTTACCTACATTATTTTATCGACTAGAGGCTCTTTACCTTGGAGACCTGCTGCGGATATGGGTACGAACCGGCGCGACAGCTCCACGTGGCCCTCTCCTGGATTTTCAAGGTCCGAGGGGAAGATCCGGACACCGCCGCAACTGCGGTGCTCTTCGCGTTCCAAACCCTATCTCCCTGCTAGAGGTTTCCAGGGAACTCGAACGCTTATGCAGAAAAGAAAACTCTTCCCGGATCTCCCGTCGGCGTCTCCAGGTCACTTTGGGTTACCCCGACGAACACTCTTGCGAGAGCCCGAATTTTAAGCGGTTCCGCTGCCGGGTTCCGGAATAGGAACCGGATTCCCTTTCGCCCGACGGGTGTGTGCTTTCAATTAATGAAAATAATAAATTTAAACACCGTCATCGACATAGGATTTCTCCTAGGGCTTAGGATCGACTGACTCGTGTGCAACGGCTGTTCACACGAAACCCTTCTCCACGTCAGTCCTCCAGGGCCTCGCTGGAGTATTTGCTACTACCACCAAGATCTGCACCGACGGCGGCTCCAGGCAGGCTCACGCCCAGACCCTTCTGCGCACACCGCCGCGACCCTCCTACTCGTCAGAGCTTCATGACGTTGTAAAATTGCTTTTACAACGCCCCACTTGCCGCTGACGGCCGAGTATAGGCGCGACGCTTCAGCGCCATCCATTTTCAGGGCTAGTTGCTTCGGCAGGTGAGTTGTTACACACTCCTTAGCGGATTCCGACTTCCATGGCCACCGTCCTGCTGTCTTAAGCAACCAACGCCTTTCATGGTATCCCATAAGCGTCGACTTTGGCGCCTTAACTCGGCGTTTGGTTCATCCCACAGCGCCAGTTCTGCTTACCAAAATTGGCCCACTTGGCACTCTGATTCTTTTTTTTTTTGTATATAAATCTCATGGCTTCAATATTCAAGCAAGCCAGAGATCTCACCCATTTAAAGTTTGAGAATAGGTTGAGGTCGTTTCGGCCCCAAGGCCTCTAATCATTCGCTTTACCAGATGAAACTCGAAATTACGAGTGCCAGCTATCCTGAGGGAAACTTCGGAGGGAACCAGCTACTAGATGGTTCGATTAGTCTTTCGCCCCTATATTTTTTTTTTTAATTGTATAATATTTATTATATTTTACAACATTATTCTTATTTCTAAGAAGACTAGCAAGCCCTTGCACCTAAACCTAACCAATCCCAGTCCTAGTCCTTCCTCTCTCCTTCCAAACCACCACCGATGTCGTCTGATTAAATCTGTTCCAAGCTGAGACAGATCCAATCAGTACCCTTGATGAGATGACAGTCAGATCTTCGTCCCTGACCACTCCTTGACTTCGAAGAGACTCAACAGATGCCTTGCTCCAGACTCCACGCCAATTCAAAGTAATTCCGCAGACTTGAAGCTCCCGCGACTTCTCCGTTTCCTTGATGTTCCTTATGAGGCTGGTGTTGTTGTTGTAGTAGCTGACTTTCTTCTTGTTTGCTTGATCCAGATCAACGAGTTCCGACACTACCTGTGCGTCCAGTACCAACGTTTTGGTACCCAAGGTGGCTACGAGATCCGGCTTCTTTAAGCCTTCCTCAGTATTGTACCTTGGCTCCTCCTTGACCTCGAACCCCATCCTACATAGTCGTCGCTTAATGTACCCACAGACAGCGTCGTGACGTCTTATTCTTATGTCATGGGTACGGAAGCACTGCTGAGAGATATGGTTCATAGTCTCAATATTCTGGCAACCAGCGCGGCAGTATCGATCCGTAGTTCTTCCTCGGCCTGTTCTTGACTTTGTTGGGAGGGCGTTTATGCGAACCTTTGTTGTCATCACGAAGTCCTTTCCTGTGAGGAATCGCGTAGGTTTCGCTAACCATCCATGCTGGCCTTTTACTCGGCTTGATTCCTTCAAGGGGTTACCATCAACACGCCCATATAGGGACCTTGCCCAATGTTCGTCGATCTTCTTTGACGTATCTAGGATATTTCTATCACTACCCTTCAGCCTTACTTCAGCCGCTCGAATTTCTCTCTCCAGATACTCTATAGCCACGGCACCCTCGACATATGTCGATTTTTGTAGTGCCATAAGCCTATTTCTTCTGTCAAGCGGGGCTCTCCACCTAAAAGAGGGCAATCCCAAGCCACCATCCTTTATTTGGGCATGGAAGTAAGCGTTCGGACAATCATGAGGCAAGTGGATCCAAGATCTCACCGCTTCACGCACCTTCTTATCCAAAGCCTTGAGGTAACCAAATGTCACCCTTCCAAGCGTAAGCTGGTAAAATAGGCTTGGGATGACAATAGTCCTTATAGCCCACAACCTTTGCTGAGGCTTTAACGGGGCTTTTGAAAGCAGCTCGATCTGCTGTAGGAGCTTCTCCTTTGCGTTGGACCACACTCGGCCCGAGGCATTGAATTGGACACCCAAGTATCTCCATTCCTCTGACCTTTTCAAAGCAGGAATGTTTCTGCCTCTCACACTAAAAGTGCAATGAGCATCAACGGCCGTGGTCTTCAATTTAGGCACACTTTTAATTGCCACCGTTGCGCATTTGCCAGCGTTTGCCTCCAAACCACACGTGTATAGGAAGTCAGCCGACTGATCTATAAGTGTCTGCAGCCCCACTTTAGATGACGCTGCCAGCACCAGATCATCCGCAAACGCCATCACATCAACCCTGAGACCTTCCATGTTTACTCCTATTTCCGGGTTGACCATCTTTAGGAGCTCATCAATCACAAAGTTGAATAATATCGGCGACAACGGATCGCCCTGCTTGACACCACACGTTGGGCGTATTTTCTGAGAGGTCCATCCTCCGTGTTGCAGCACTGTGCTACTCCGACGGTAAATATTAAGGATGTAAGCTCTCATCCTCTCAGGCACGCCTTTAGCAGTCAGGACACGATCCAGGGCCCCGAAAGAGACCGAGTCAAAGGCCTTGGCCATATCAAGCGTTGCCAGGTATACTTGCTTGTGTCTTTCATGATGGTATTTGAGCACAAGGTCAAGCAACATGATATTATCAGAGCAGCCGTCCGTTGGTCTGAACGCTCTCTGTCTCTGGTCAAGCTCCACGGTGTTTAATCTATTGGCCAATACCTTATGAAACGTCCTTGAGATGACTGACGATATCGCTATCGGTCGATAGTCTCCTGGTGTTACTGCCTCCTTCTTCTTGGGCAGCAGAACAGTCCTAGACATGCACAAGTCCTCTGGCATCTGTTCGCACCACATAAAGACATTGAACAGCCTCACCAGCCATTCTCTTGGGACCCTTCTAATGTCCTTGACCCTGACTCCGTCCAAACCTGAAGCAGTCCCAGTGGGAGGAAATGCCCTCTTGATCTCATCAGGGGTTATTGGCAACCATAAGTTCGGTTTAACCTCATCATCTCCTCTCGTTATTCGTGGGACACACTGCTTTTCAGTAGTCATGACTGTCCTCCAGAAAGGCTCCATTATTTCAATGGGCAATCCCGGAGTCTGAGTCAGCTGGTCGTTTACCACTCTCTTTGCACACTGAGAGGGATTCTTCCTCCATAGGTCCTGGACCCTAGCAAACTCCGCCCTTCTGCACTCCTTTCGACTCCTCGGCATCCACTGCTCACGCCGATGCCCAACACTCTGCTCTCTCCTCCCTTCAGGCGGAAAAGCCTCCCTCATAATAAGAGCTACCTCGACAGCCACTTCTTCTTTGCTTACTCTCAGAACCATCTGGCATAAGTTATTCATACGATTGGAGAAGAATGCATCCTCGTCTAACGGCTGAAGAGATCCAAAGTACTCAATAAATGAGTCTTCAGAGTTCCGCTGCGCTTGGTTTTCAGGCATGCCCTCCTCATTACCAGACTCCACATTCTCCTCCCCTCGTCGCTGTAGCTCATTGGTGTAGTGAGCAACCAGCTCCTTATGGTCCGCTCTCTTTCTCTGGCTCTTAAGCGAGTCAAAGGTTCTACCCTCAAAGAACTCATGGAGAACCAGGTTTATTCTCCTCGCAACTCTAGGATCAGCACTCATCAGTTCAGCCTCTTTCCTTGCGAGCAGTCGCTTTTCCTCTTCCGACCACATCTCATTACGCCTCGGATTCTCATTAAGTCTCCTCTCATCAAACCAGTCAGGGTGACCCCTTTTCTCATGCAGGCCACGTCCATTCAGTTTCGCAAACCTTCTGTCACAGCCCGGGAACCTGCAAAGGTATCCCTCCTGATCTTCACCAGGATCAGCTGGCCCAGGCTCAGGGCTCGAAAGCGTTGGCACAGCGCAGTCAGTGGACTGGCCAGCATTTTTCATCCGAGGCTGAGTTGTATTTCTTGGACCAACACATATATATGCTCACAAGGGCTGGTAACCCTAGCTCGCATTTTTGTTCCCGTTCGCCGGCATCTAGATAAACTTGATGCCGTTGCCCGGCGCTCACGACGTGGACGTGGGAACTTGAGCGCCAAAAAGAGAGTCATAGTTAAGAGAGTCATAGTTACTCCTGCCGTTTACCCGCGCTTGCTTGAATTTCTTCACGTTGACATTCAGAGCACTGG
>NW_028321879.1:50000-52500 GCF_036245765.1 Copidosoma floridanum | reverse complement strand
AAAACCAAAAACCACCGCCAGCCCCGCGCGACACCGACGGATTGGATACCGTCAAACATCGCACGAAGCATGCGACGGGGCCTTGGCCTTCGAGATACCAGAAGTAACGCCTATTTAGCAGGCTAGAGTCTCGTTCGTTATCGGAATTAACCAGACAAATCGCTCCACCAACTAAGAACGGCCATGCACCACCACCCACCGAATCAAGAAAGAGCTATCAATCTGTCAATCCTTCCGGTGTCCGGGCCTGGTGAGGTTTCCCGTGTTGAGTCAAATTAAGCCGCAGGCTCCACTCCTGGTGGTGCCCTTCCGTCAATTCCTTTAAGTTTCAGCTTTGCAACCATACTTCCCCCGGAACCCAAAAGCTTTGGTTTCCCGGAAGCTGCCCGTCGAGTCATCGGAGGAACATCGACGGATCGCTAGCTGGCATCGTTTATGGTTAGAACTAGGGCGGTATCTGATCGCCTTCGAACCTCTAACTTTCGTTCTTGATTAATGAAAACATTTTTGGCAAATGCTTTCGCTTCTGTCCGTCTTGCGACGATCCAAGAATTTCACCTCTAACGTCGCAATACGAATGCCCCCATCTGTCCCTATTAATCATTACCTCGGGGTTCCGAACACCAACAAAATAGAACCGAGATCCTATTCCATTATTCCATGCACTGGTATTCAGGCGTTAACAAGCCTGCTTTGAGCACTCTAATTTGTTCAAAGTAAACGTACCGGCCCAACGCCACACCCGGTGAAGAGCATGGCGATGGGATTAAGCTGGGCCGCTCTTGCGCACGCACGCGACGGGCCAACGCCAACGACGGTAAAGCCGCTAGGCCGACCCGTGCGAGACGGACGCTCGAGCTAAGCCCACCGGTAGGACGTCCCACAATCTTGTCAGTTAAACATCGCGAGCGATGAACCAACAGCGTGGCACACAGATTCAACTACGAGCTTTTTAACCGCAACAACTTTAATATACGCTATTGGAGCTGGAATTACCGCGGCTGCTGGCACCAGACTTGCCCTCCAATGGATCCTCGTTAAAGGATTTAAAGTGTACTCATTCCGATTACGGGGCCTCGGATGAGTCCCGTATCGTTATTTTTCGTCACTACCTCCCCGTGCCGGGAGTGGGTAATTTGCGCGCCTGCTGCCTTCCTTGGATGTGGTAGCCGTTTCTCAGGCTCCCTCTCCGGAATCAAACCCTGATTCTCCGTTACCCGTTACAACCATGGTAAGCGCAGAACTTACCATCGACAGTTGATAAGGCAGACATTTGAAAGATGCGTCGCCGGTACGAGGACCGTGCGATCAGCCAAAAGTTATTCAGAGTCACCACAAACTTTTACGATGGACGAGAGAACGCGCGTGAACGCGTCCCCGCCACCGATTGGTTTTGATCTAATAAAAGCGTCCCTTCCATCTCTGGTTAGGACTCTGGTTTGCATGTATTAGCTCTAGAATTACCACAGTTATCCAAGTAAATGTGGGTACGATCTAAGGAACCATAACTGATTTAATGAGCCATTCGCGGTTTCACCTTAATTTGGCATGCACTGAGACATGCATGGCTTAATCTTTGAGACAAGCATATGACTACTGGCAGGATCAACCAGGGAGCTTCGTTTGTCAAAATTAAATTCAAAGCACACAACTCGGAGTGGCCTAAGGACAATGACGTCCCGTTGACCGGCTCGTTGTTGAATTGCGCTATCTTGCGTGTCTTGCGAAATACGCCGAGGAACGTGGAAGAAAACATGATTTTATCCCGAAAGGATCCAATCGATAATTCGACGACGAGTCCACGACGCATCCGACACTTGAAGCTTAAATCTTCAGCTCTCGTCGTTAAAAACGAGGGTGAATTTTTTTTCTTTCAAATTCCGGTCGACCATCGCTCAACAAGCGTCAACGACGTCCCAAACGCCGCGTTGCCTTACCGGGGTAATAAAAGCCAAGGGCCTCAGAACTTCCGGAAGGGGCGACGAAGACCGTTCGTTATTCGTTGTTGACGACGCCTCGCTATGGGCCGCCCGCGGCACTTTTGTCATTCGAACGACCCGGTAAATGAACAATACCGGGTCGGCACGGCGAGCTTCGAGGTGCCGTAATTAAACTCGAAGCAGGGCCACGTGAATTTATCATTCAAGTGTCAACAGTCTCTCGTGAGAGTTGCGTGTTAACAAATACCCGACGATATGGTCGCTGACGCTAGGCCAGGGCTTACCGCAGTGGTATACGTACGGGAGGTACACGTTGTATCCTCGCTCGGTATCGAGTGAGTCGATGCTCGGTTAGCATACCGTCGACAAGCTACGAGCCACGTCGACGGCGCATGCAACGCCAGAGGCGCGATCCGCATTGAGGGCCATTCGGTCGAAGACGCTGACCCGCGGAAATGCTGTGAATTGAGGCTTGGCTTGACAAGCGAACCGTCTCACTAGTGCCGAGGCGTCCTCGGGCGCGGCGAAGCAAAGTACCGTTTAACACGCAATTAAGCGAG
>NW_028321879.1:17500-20000 GCF_036245765.1 Copidosoma floridanum | reverse complement strand
GCCCTGGTACAAGTCGTTGAAGCATCAAGTTTGGTTACCGTATTCAGAGAAGATGGCGCTCGTCTTCCCTGGCTTGGGGTCACTCGGGCTTGCCACACCCGTGTCGTCATTTTTGATGACGGCCCCCTGAGGATTCTGAAACGAGGACGCTTGTCCCCAAGCCGGCTCGTTCAGGATAGCCACTTCACTTAACCTTTAGTCAATCAATTCTTTCGATATCATCTTAACTTGGTAAAGCTAGTCCTGATTTTGCCACCATTGCGAGTCCCTTCACTGTTGGAACTCGCGGTGTTACCATTCAGCGTCGCGCGGAGACATCAGGTTAGGCACTTACCAAAGCTACAACGTAGAACACGCTTCGCAGTGGTTTCGCTAAATCGCAGATAGGGACAGGAGGATTGGCGACGCACGAAGAAGTGCACAGCGATGTTCTCCGTAGTACGGCTGGCGCTGCTCCCTTTTTCCAACTGATCACCACCGAATGGGGTTAGCAGTCTCTTGAGAGGTACTCAGGGAATCTGAAATTCTACCCATCTGCAATCCCGCAAGACCCGCCCTAGGTCCGACTTTGGAGAAATTTAGACGCCCGTTGGTTCGTACCAGCTGCATCTCCAAGGAGATCCGAAGATAAATCTTATCGGGTCTCTATGGTCGATACAGCTGGAGTCCGGGCCGGACACTTTCGTTACAATCATCAGCTGCCCCGACTCTTGATTGGTCATTCCAGATCCAACCGTTCGCAGACAGCTTTTTCGATGATCGCATCCACGGGGAACCTCGAGGCGGCGTGTCCGTCGGCTCCCGCCCGGAGCCGCGTCGTTTGCTATGAGATAAGTAGGGGCGCAAATTCCTAGGACCAGTTTTTACGTGGTCTCTCATACTCATCTTTCAACTAAGGAGTTATCGGTCCGGACCGCGTCAAGGTTGCCAAAGGATAGTTCCTTTCCTTGAGCAGTTCAAATCGAGATTGCGTTCAAAGGGGGGTCAGCGAGCATAGCAATCGCGACTACGCATAGACGTTCGTATTTGGTGCTTTCTCAAACATGCGCAGTCTACAATTGTCTTATGCTGCACTAACTTGACGTTCTAACTTTTTCGTTGTTCCATAAATGGTGATGTACATTCTCATAGGCAGCAATAATTGGGTTTACCACCTGCTTTCCATTTCTTGGCTCTCAGCCAACCGGTCAAGCTTTGCCTCGTATTCGGTCCCTTACTTGGACTCATGGTCAGGTCACCCAATCTCAATGGAGAAAGGCTTTCCGTATCGTCCGTTTTTCAGTTCACGATCTTAACGAAGCAGCTTGACCCGCCGTGGTGTACTTATGGCGACACATACCTTGGCCTGGCACTTCTGCGCTTCAGGTCTTGAGCTGAGACAGGCCCAGCTCTGATCGCAATCGGACCGCGGTCCTTATTTGTCCTCAGTAGGGTCATATACTTTTATTATTGTAGAGGTCCCTGCTACTCTCGTTGGGGTCCATGCGAGAGTCAGTCAGTTGGTCTTTATTCTTTACATGGTTGTTTGCCTTTCACTCCTACTTGTAATCATTGACAGATTTTTTGTTCATCTGCGCTCATGGAAGAAGGAGATGCGCAAAGTATCAGGCGTTTGACCAGAACAACCTGCTGCCCCCAATCGCAGTGTACTTTATGCGCTTCGTTTTTCTACCGAAAAGGGGAAATAAGAGCCTTAGTCTCTCAACCAGTTGGTCAGTACTGGTTCCGGGCCTCCGTTAATGCAACGTTCCTGCACTCACGCCCTGGTACAAGTCGTTGAAGCATCAAGTTTGGTTACCGTATTCAGAGAAGATGGCGCTCGTCTTCCCTGGCTTGGGGTCACTCGGGCTTGCCACACCCGTGTCGTCATTTTTGATGACGGCCCCCTGAGGATTCTGAAACGAGGACGCTTGTCCCCAAGCCGGCTCGTTCAGGATAGCCACTTCACTTAACCTTTAGTCAATCAATTCTTTCGATATCATCTTAACTTGGTAAAGCTAGTCCTGATTTTGCCACCATTGCGAGTCCCTTCACTGTTGGAACTCGCGGTGTTACCATTCAGCGTCGCGCGGAGACATCAGGTTAGGCACTTACCAAAGCTACAACGTAGAACACGCTTCGCAGTGGTTTCGCTAAATCGCAGATAGGGACAGAGGGAATCTCGTTAATCCATTCATGCGCGTCACTAATTAGATGACGAGGCATTTGGCTATCTTGCGTGAATCATAGACACGGGCGCCGTGCTGCATTCAACTCGAGCACGATGGCATCGTGCGCCTGTTACATCCGTGTTACCCAACTGTTCAGTCAACCGCACCGCGCTTTCAGTCGTTACAAGGCACATTTGAAGACGTACCCCCGGTAAGGCGATTACCTCACATACAGGGATTGGACGGACGAATCTACGACTCCTCATTGTCTCAGCATGTTACCCTGAGAGACGGTATGACAAAGTCCTGTTACGGGGTGTAACATGAACGAACTTTGCCACCCGGATTGA
>NW_028321879.1:0-2500 GCF_036245765.1 Copidosoma floridanum | reverse complement strand
AAGTGTGCCCATCGGTTCTCCGTTGGGCCACCCCGCTGCGTCCCGCAAATGCGACACGAGCGGCAGGCATTGGGGCGCACCACGAAATATTACGAAACTTTTTGATAACGAGCGGCGTCTCCCATTTCTTTTTATCTTGAGAACAAGATGAAAGGGGCAATAACGGCGACACGCATACAGTTCATAATATTTCGCGACATTTATACGCAGAGTCTCGGCTTATTGGGGCGTAAAATCATTCCAAAACCTTGGATAATAACGCGTACACGCTATTATCCTCGTAAGCTCGATCATGTCATTAAAACGAAGTGATTGCATGACCACCGAATGACGACGTTCCCCCTCGTTACAACGAGGCTTTCAACATAATAACCGTTGACTCGAGGAAAACGCTGTCCGGTCGAAATTCAATCTTCGTGATAAAATCCGTGACCAATAGCCTCGAGGTTGCCACGGCAAGACACTGGTTAATGAAAAGAAAAAATAAAGATCCGTTGTGCACGCGCACCCTACGATTTTTACGTAGGTGCGCGAGGGCAAGCGTGGCCAGCCCGATCGTATGTTTCAACTATTATAGAACAAAGACGCTAGGCATTGGCGCACGCATCGAAACCTACGACCGCCAATCCGTTAACTTAATTTTTCACAGCCCCTTGTCAAAGGAGGGAGAAAGAAAAAGTAACGTGGCGCGAGGCGCGTAAATACAACGATTATACATTTTCCTTCGGCGCAGCTTTCAAACAAAATTTCTTTTTTTTTTTTTTTTTTTCTTTCATGACAAACGTTGCGACGTCTTACGTGCGAACGTTAATGATCCTTCCGCAGGTTCACCTACGGAAACCTTGTTACGACTTTTACTTCCTCTAAATGATCAAGTTTGGTCATCTTCCCAGTGCAATCGGCAACGCAACGAGTGCGTTGCCGCGCGTCAGTCCGAAGACCTCACTAAATCATTCAATCGGTAGTAGCGACGGGCGGTGTGTACAAAGGGCAGGGACGTAATCAACGCGAGCTTATGACTCGCGCTTACTGGGAATTCCTCGTTCATGGGGAATAATTGCAAGCCCCAATCCCTAGCACGAAGGAGGTTCAGCGGGTTACCCGGGCCTTTCGGCCAGGGAGGACACGCTGATTCCTTCAGTGTAGCGCGCGTGCGGCCCAGAACATCTAAGGGCATCACAGACCTGTTATTGCTCAATCTCGTGCGGCTAGACGCCGTCTGTCCCTCTAAGAAGATTTTTGTGTACGTCGGTAGTAAAAACCAAAAACCACCGCCAGCCCCGCGCGACACCGACGGATTGGATACCGTCAAACATCGCACGAAGCATGCGACGGGGCCTTGGCCTTCGAGATACCAGAAGTAACGCCTATTTAGCAGGCTAGAGTCTCGTTCGTTATCGGAATTAACCAGACAAATCGCTCCACCAACTAAGAACGGCCATGCACCACCACCCACCGAATCAAGAAAGAGCTATCAATCTGTCAATCCTTCCGGTGTCCGGGCCTGGTGAGGTTTCCCGTGTTGAGTCAAATTAAGCCGCAGGCTCCACTCCTGGTGGTGCCCTTCCGTCAATTCCTTTAAGTTTCAGCTTTGCAACCATACTTCCCCCGGAACCCAAAAGCTTTGGTTTCCCGGAAGCTGCCCGTCGAGTCATCGGAGGAACATCGACGGATCGCTAGCTGGCATCGTTTATGGTTAGAACTAGGGCGGTATCTGATCGCCTTCGAACCTCTAACTTTCGTTCTTGATTAATGAAAACATTTTTGGCAAATGCTTTCGCTTCTGTCCGTCTTGCGACGATCCAAGAATTTCACCTCTAACGTCGCAATACGAATGCCCCCATCTGTCCCTATTAATCATTACCTCGGGGTTCCGAACACCAACAAAATAGAACCGAGATCCTATTCCATTATTCCATGCACTGGTATTCAGGCGTTAACAAGCCTGCTTTGAGCACTCTAATTTGTTCAAAGTAAACGTACCGGCCCAACGCCACACCCGGTGAAGAGCATGGCGATGGGATTAAGCTGGGCCGCTCTTGCGCACGCACGCGACGGGCCAACGCCAACGACGGTAAAGCCGCTAGGCCGACCCGTGCGAGACGGACGCTCGAGCTAAGCCCACCGGTAGGACGTCCCACAATCTTGTCAGTTAAACATCGCGAGCGATGAACCAACAGCGTGGCACACAGATTCAACTACGAGCTTTTTAACCGCAACAACTTTAATATACGCTATTGGAGCTGGAATTACCGCGGCTGCTGGCACCAGACTTGCCCTCCAATGGATCCTCGTTAAAGGATTTAAAGTGTACTCATTCCGATTACGGGGCCTCGGATGAGTCCCGTATCGTTATTTTTCGTCACTACCTCCCCGTGCCGGGAGTGGGTAATTTGCGCGCCTGCTGCCTTCCTTGGATGTGGTAGCCGTTTCTCAGGCTCCCTCTCCGGAATCAAACCCTGATTCTCCGTTACCCGTTACAACCATGGTAAGCGCAGAA
>NW_028321878.1:22100000-22225000 GCF_036245765.1 Copidosoma floridanum | reverse complement strand
AGGGCAAACTTTAGCCAGGTATCCTACTCATTCTGCTCTAAGTACATTTTTAAATATTCTACTAAAGAGTGGTGGCTTCTCTCAATGGAGTCCATGGTTTGAGGTCCAAACTCTGTGGATTTAAATTGTTTAATTTTGAATATCTTGGTAAATCTTTGCATTAATTAAATTTGGAAATTTAATCCTTGATCTGTCTTTATTATCTTGGGGCATCCAAATCAGCAATTTAATTCCAGGGCAAAGTGGGTGGCCACTGTTTTGGTGGTGGCATCAGGTAAAGGGAGGGCGTCTGAGTAATTCGTCAAGTTATCTTGGATTATTAAGATATACTGGTTGCCAACTGTGGTTATGAAGAGTCTTCCTACGACATCTATTTCAATTACTTCAAAGGCTTCTTCGGGAGTAGTCGTTATAATTATAGGAAATTTGGTTTTAACACGAACTAATTTTTTTCGTTGATACTCTCTACAAGTTCGTACGTATTCTGAAATGTCTTCTTTCATACCATCCCAAAAATATTTCTCACGTATTCTGCTATAGGTCTTCGCTATGTCTTTATATCCTCCTATCTGGGAATCATAGGCCTCATTAATTATTTCTAGTCTGTTGTCAAGCAAAAGAATAGTAACCTCGCCAGTACAAATAGTGAGTTGTAAATTTCCTATCTTCCAGTCTTGTTATAACGAATATTCAATAGCTAACCAGTGAAGCTTTTCTAATCCATCCCCTATTTTAGCTATACTCACAGTAACTATTCTTAAATTAATCATCACGTCCCTTAATCGTTTAAGGCATTCTACCACCGTAATGACCATGGGTGCGTCTTCTGCTTCGTTCTTTACAAATAGGGAGAAAACTATCCGTTCATTGTATAAATCTGTCTGTAAGATGGAACCTATTCCGGGGTTTTCAAGTCTTAATTTCATAGCATCAATCATGTTCAAGTCCTTTAGTTGTTTGCACACAATTGTTTTGTCTCTACAATCTACTGACATGAAATGCGCGATATTGTCTTTTCTCATAAGCAACTGATCTCTCGAAAACTTAATATGCTCAATAACCAAAACTCATTTTTTATTTTTGTCCCTATCGTCATGCCTATCGTCGTCGATTATCACCTTTTTATTACCTGTCGTCTGCCCTTAACCCTTAAGATTTTCTTTTCTCTTATTGTTTCTTGCTTTTTCAGGAGCGTCCCCCTTTTCCTTTATGGGCTCCCAGGCTCCATTTATTTCTTGAGCCTCTACCTGTGCCAGCTTGAGTACCAGGGGCAAACCATCAGCACAGGTGCTCCCTATCTTTCTACCCTTTTTAACTAGAGCTTCTACCTGTGCCGGCTTGAGTAGCAGGGGCAAACCATCAGCACTGGCGCTCCCTATCTTTTTTTTTTGTGTGTCTAGAGCTTCTACCTGTGCCGGCTTGTGTACCAGGGGCAAACCATCATCGCAGGTGCTCCCTATCTCTCTACTTTTTCTTAGCTGATGTTGCGGACTAGACTTTGGTGGTGTCTTACACACTGGCACCAGATTTGGCAGGCCTTTCGAACCCATTGGCGCTGCCGTACGGGCGAGAATGGACCCTAGTCCATTGTTCATGCGTATTAGTTCGTAATCCGTGTGTCTTTCTGTTTTTAGGACGTCTGTTTCTGCGGGGATCGCTTCGTCAGTGGGTGTATTAGGCCTAGTTTCATTGGAGGAAATATCAGAAAGGGTTGTTTTCGTGGTGTCTATATAAAAAGCCCTATCAATTATAATCTCCTGGGAGGTGTATTCGGGGCAGTTAAGAGCAGGTGGGAGCACCGGATTTTGTGAGAGCACATCTGCATTGGAATTTATTTTTCCTGTTTTATAAACAACGGTATAGTCATACTCGTGCAATTTTATTTTCCAACGCGCTACTCGCGTAGTTGGATCTTTAATGGAATGTAACCAGACTAGGGGCCTGTGATCGGTTACTAACGTAAATTTTTGCCCAAATAAGGTCGAAAATGTTTCACGGCAAAAACCATAGCGAGCAATTCTTTCTCGGTAGTGGTATATTTAATTTCTGCGGAATTCAAACTTTTCGAGGCATACGCAATAGGTAGGTCTTTACCAATTTTCCTCTGACTTAGGATGGCTCCTAAGGCAAGATCAGAGGCGTCTGTAGTTACAATGAAGGGTCGCGTGAAATCAGGATATTGTAAAAGGGGTTAGGTACATAAAATTTTCTTAAATGTTTTGAATGCTTCTATCGGTGGACTTTGCCAAATAAATGAAACACCTTCTTTTAAGAATGAGTTTAGAGGGATTGCAATTTTTGAAAAGTCTGGAATAAAACAGCGATAGTAGCCCACCAGTCCCAGGAATTGTTTAATATTTTTTCGCGGTCTTAGGTATGGAAAATTTAGCCAGCGCACAAGTCTTGCTGGGGTCCGGCTTAACTCCCCTTTCTGAAATTATGTGTCCTAAATAAATGACTTCCCTTTTAAGGAACATACATTTGTCCGTTTGTAAGGTTAGTTCTGCGGTTCTCAATCGCCCGAATAATTTTCTCGATTTTTCATTGTGTTCCTGAAGTGAAACTGCATATATTACAATGTCATCTATATGTACAAACAATTTGATGCCTTGAAGGCCGCTTAGGATCTGATCCATTAAGGCTTGGGAAGTTACAGGGGCTTCCTTAAGACCTATAGCCATACGCTTATGTTGAAGGTGTTGAAAGGGAGTAGAAAAAGCAGTCTTTGGGGCGTCTTTTGGATCTATGGCCACCTGATGGAAACTGGAGGCCAAATCAAGGGTTGAAAAGTATTTGCATCCACCTAATTGGTCCAAAATTTCAATTATATTTGGTGAGGGATATGCGGGTGCGACCGTCTCCTCATTTAATGCACGAAAGTCAATAACCAACCTCCAACGTTTCTTCCCCTGCGAATCGAATTTTTTGGGGATCATCCAAACTGGGGAGTTATAGGGTAAATCCGATTCTTTAATTATATCATTATTTATTAAATCTTTAACTTGGTTTTGAATCTCGTCGCGCAAATGAGAAGGATGACGATATTGTTTTATGTTAATGGGTATATTATCAGTAGTGGGTATTTGATGTTGAATGTAAATGGTTTGACTTAACTTGTCTCCGTGTAGATGAAATTGATACGGAAAGGATGAAACCAATTGAAATGCGTCGTTTCACTCCTCATTTAGCCCGTCCAGATTTAAATTTTGTTCAATTTTAGATATTCTGGTTTACCGATCTACTTGTGTTTGGATCTGTGACCTGCCCTTGGCAGTCCTTACCGGTATTATCGTGTTATAATATGATTCCAAATTGATGGAGGGTATAGATAAATTGATATTTTTAGATGTAGTGTTAGCGATGAAAGGGTGTGAAAATCCCCTATTGTTTTTAACAAGACACTTTCCCCCGTAAATTCTTGGTCCAGCCTCCAACTGCTAAGGTTAACCAGCAGCTGCTAAGTATTAAAAATATAATTAGATTAGGGATACAACAAAATAACAGTGTGCTAAAGATTGTAAATGATACAACCTGATGCTTAGTTTGTAAGTTATTTTATGTAAAATTTTAGCCCAAAGGGGCATAAGTACTTCGCAAAACTGTGCAAAGGGGATAGACGAGCATAACAGCAGGATTTGATGTAAAACGTGGGGGCCTCTGGCAAGAGTTATCCTCGTGGCCATTAAGCCAAATGAGTCATCATGATTCTCAGAAAGTGGTAGCGTTGCCATAAAAGAACACTAGCTCCCGGGACCGTCCAGGCTGAGGTGCTACCTCGAGTGTAAGAGAATTGAAGAAAATGTGCCAGTTGTCCCCTTCTACTCTGATTTAATGTACGCGTGGAGAACCACTAGAAATGGCAGAGAGAAAAAGAGGTAAGGAGAAAAACTGGGGATGCAGCAGGCATGTAGTGGCGGGAATGCAGCGGGCAAGCGAGTCAGTTGGGTTGCGAGTGAGTGAAAGATAGGTTAATTGTACTCTATTTTTATACGTATATTTTATTAACAAATAAAATATAAATTTGTTCATTAATATATTTTTCTCTGTTCTGTTTTATCCCATATCGTTTCCTCATGACAATCAATGCATAGTTTCAACAACAGAGATGCTATTGATTCAAGAAGAAATCAACAACAATCTCAAACGCAGGGCAATCATACCACTAATAGGAAATGGTTTACGATGGCTATTCAGAACCACAGATAATAAGGATAGGAAAGAAATAGAAAATATGGTGGATAAAACGGCTAATAGTACAAAAAAAAATGAAATGAAATGAAATATGAAAAAAAAACAACAAGAAATAAAGAGAAAAAATAAAATAAAATAAAAAAAAAAACAACAAACCAGGGGGGATAAATGGGTCATGGGACCCACGGTAAAAACAAAGTTCTTTAAACGTGAGATAAGTATAGACACAATTTCTCAGGTAACAAGGGGGTCGCCAGACCCACAGGTAGAACGAAGCTCTGTAATCGTTAGTACTGCATTCATGTTGTTTACTAAAACAAACACTTGAAAAACGAATAAAAAAAAAATAAAAAAATAAAATAGTTTACTACTCACGATGGTTGAACTTCGTGAGATTGTCGTGCATAAATACAGTACTCACGAAGTTCAACCATCGTGAGTAGTAAACTATTTTATTTTTTTATTCTTTTTTATTCGTTTTTAAAGTGTTTGTTTTAGTAAACAACATGAATGCAGTACTAACGATTACAGAGCTTCGTTCTTCCTGTGGGTCTGGCGACCCCCTTGTTACCTGAGAAATTGTGTCTATACTCATCTCATGTTTAAAGAACTTCGTTCTTACCGTGGGTCCCATGACCTATTTATCCCCCCTGGTTTGTTGTTTTTTTTTTATTTTATTTTTTTTCTCTTTATTTCTTGTTTTATTTTTTTTCATATTTCATTTTATTACATTTTTTTTCATTTTTTTGTATTTCCTTTATTTAATATCTTTCTTATTTTCATATTTAATCTTTTTTTTTTCATTCCCTTTTTTTTTTTTTTTTTTAATTTATATAATTATGTGATATTGTAACATAATTAGTTAGTCGAATTCAAAATCTTAAAAACCATTGATACGTTGTGCAACTCTATCGTATATGTTTATTATAATAATTTATTTATTAAATAATTTATTTATAACAGTAATTATTAGCATTACTGTAATGCCAACAAAAATCTCAGGTGGAATAAAAATCGGTCGGTATTTTATGCATTTAAATGCATAAAATACAAATATTTAATGCGTAATAACGCGCCTTACTATGTTTAATCTACATAACCATATTTATGCTAATTAAATTTTTTTTTTTTTTTTTTTTTTTTTAACACAAATCCACAATTTATCATGAATTAAATGTAGTATCAGTGAATGCATATAAAAATGGAATATTATAGTTACGAACCGCACGATAAGTACAAGAAACCGAGTTTCTATAGTCGGCAGCGCTCGTAGCAGAGTGGGTAAGGTACTGAACTCATATGCAGGAGGTCGAGGGTTTTTTTTTTTTTTTTTTTTTTTTTTTTTTTTTTTTTTTTTTTTTTTTTTTTTTTTTAGAATTGTAAAAGAAAAAGTAAAATAAAAGTTATTCTGGGTGAATAAAATTGTAATTGGTTTGAAAATTAATTGAGTGGGAGTGTGAAAAGGGAATGGTTGGTAAAGGTGTGCAGAAGAGTAACACGGCACGGTTGGCAGATATACATATATAGTGGGGAGAGGGGGAGTGTATGGAGAACAGTAGGTGAGGGGAACGGGGTAAGGGGGGAAACTTGAAAGGCAGAGACTTTGGGTGAAACCACTTTCGTTTCCAAAAAAAAAAAGTCTGTCGGTTTTAAAATTCCAGCTCCCCGAGTAACGCGACATAAAGAACTTCGTTCTAAAAATAATAGCCAACTTAGCTAACAATAATACAGAAACAAATTGTTGTGACATAAAAAAATCTATGGGATTTTTAGAATAAATAAGACGTAGTTCGATTATAAAACAAACTAACGGAAATCAAGGTTGACGCAGTGGTGAACGTGTTTTAATACACCACACAAATATTACTGCTAAGCATTTAAGCAGATCTATTCTTAAGAGAAGTGAACACTCTGGAAGAAATTCACCCTAGGTTTATTACCCCAGAGATATTTCGCACTTACCTGATCATCATAAATAAAACTAAGCTGGAAGTTATTTTCCCGCTCAAGTATGCCAACTCGATGTCAGAACTAATTAATATTTTAGATTTAGCTATTTTCTTTAAAAAAATCTACCTAGCATACCACATCTTGATTCCACTGATGGATCTTCTCCTATTCGATCTCTATAAAGCTACCCTCTTCCCAACTTAGCAGGAACTGGGAAATACCACTAATAGTTTCACCTACCTATGGCTGAAAAATCTCTACTAAGTCCTAAACAATGATTCTCACTTGTACATGCCGCTATCAGCGGAGAAAAAATGAAAAGGAAAAAAACAGTTAGAAATATCCGAATTTGTGGGGAGACCGGATCCATACCAGATATTAGTACACATTCGGCATGTCAAGTTTGGATGGCTGGTTAATGCACTCAAAAAAGCCCGTGAAATAAAATTAGTACAGTTGGAGGGAACTTACTGGCACAAAGTGTATGCCTAAAACTCATGGATTGTCTAAACCCCAAAGAAACAGCCCTTGTAAATCAGGTGATAAGGAGCGAATGACTATATGACTTGCATTAACGGGATTGGTACATTAGTATTCTATATAGAGTGCAAGGTATACTCAGGCAGTGCCAGGCTATTAACATCATCAGTAACAGTCCAAGAAGGAAATGTAACACCGTTTGGGGGCACCAGCCTGAACATAATTAGAAATACAACAGTTATATAATTGGAAATACAACAATCTTTCGTAATAAACCAAATCTACTAAACCTGTTACAAGAATTACTCCTCAAGGAAAAACTTTTAACAATAAAAAAACAGGGTAAAGTCTTGGAGAAAAAACTAAGAAAGGACACAATGTTACACGACGTAACCTTACAAATCCAAGAGTTACAAACATGCAAAGAATTAAAAATAAAGATAAAAAGAGTTGAAAATAACCTGTGAAAGTATTTAATGAGCCTAATCAGTGCTTTAATAAGCGGCCTTGCGATATGAAAACTCTTTATTTCAGGAGGAGCGTTCTTATTAACTGTTTAGAGTATTCTAGGTAAGGTACAGAATCAGCTAAGTTCGGATTTATAGTCCTAGACAAGTTTACTTCGGCACACACAAGCAGCAGCATAGCCAACACAGCCAACAACCCAAAAAGCAACGGTGAATAATTCAGGAGACAATCATGTAGCGAAGCCTACGGGTTCAACTTAAAGTGCCTACGAAAATATATCTACTTAGTAAAAAGAAAAAAATACGCTCTTATTTATGTAAACAATTAAAAACACTATCTAGGTAGCAATACAACATCCTAAGTAAGGAGGCATCAGCACAACAGCGATGGGAACACACAGGGATAAAAAGTAACAGCTCAAAATCTTCGTACAGCACTAGTAGAGTACCTGCAAAATAAAGAGATGAGCAAATACCAAAAAAAATCACAGCACAAAAACATGATAAAAATTGGCCTTTACTACTATTCAGTACTTTACATTTATTTATAAGTTTTTTTTTTCCTTTCTCGTATAGGTCTTCAGCCCTGCATGATGATCCCCGGCTGGATTGAGAGTCTCCTAGAGCCCCTAACCTCGACGTACACATATGAGAAGGGGCCGTGGCATCAACACCCAACCGTACAGCTTCTGCTGTGGCCTGGCTTTTCGGACCAGATGAGCATGAGTAAAACTGTTGCAAAACGATCTGAAGGATCCAGGTTCAGCTCTTGAGCCACCCAAAGTTGCACTTTTCCAGATGTGTGCACAAGCAGAGATAATAACTACCCTTCCTCTTCTAGAGCAGGTAGTGACAAAAATCCCAGGTCCCCGTCAAAAATCCAGCACGGTGCATTTTAGCATCAGCCTCGAGGGATCTGGAGTAAGCCCAATTCCACATTGCTGGCGTACATATAGGATGCGTTGAATCCCATACTGTAATAAAAAAAAAGGAAAGATTTATTAAAATGAACAAAAAATCCAAAAGAAGAACAACCCCGAACAACATTCAAAAGATAAATTAAATAAATGCATACTCACCCAAAAACAATGACCTCGGTAAATCTAGTAAATATATTCACCGGTTGGCAGTAAGGATGACATGACCCCGGGGCTGTCGTGCTCTGGGTCTCCCTTCCAAACAAGCCCACGTAAGGGTAGAAGAAATAGCAGGAAGCGTTATCCTAAGCGGAGATAAGCGAAGTTGCATTAATATTAAACATTAGGATTAGCACAAGCAAAAAAAAATATAATATCATTGAAGGGTAATAATATCGCAAGTAGAAGGTAAAAAAATAGCAAATACAATGTAACAATAGGAGCAAAAAAAGGACATTGTTACTTATACAAAGAAAACAATTACAAAACAGGTTACCATTCAAAGACAACAAGGTTTTCATTTTCTAGTTTAATATGATAAATCAATACAAAAAAATTGTTTCTTCTCCATTGTCAGCACAAAAAAAATTAGTTAATACATTCAACCTTAATATTAGGAGGTACATAGTAAAAAAATAAAAATACATCAAAAGAAAAATATTATAATCGAGAAGATAAGGCTCAACCGTAGTGCTTGGTAATCACAAAGATACTGGCACAACCAGCAAGTCTCTGCAACACAGCAATGAGACCCATAAACAAAACAAAGCAATATTGACAAAGAAGAAGAAAAAAATATTATAGAGAGAAGTATAAACATGTAAAGCTGGGATATGAACTGGCCAAAAAGCAGTGCAATTAGGTCCAACGCCCACTCAGAATACCATAATAATATTTAACGAGCGAACTTCAATGCTTGAAGTATGGCATAGCACATACAGAGCAATAAAAGTCAAGCGTCTACGATTCCCTTCCAAAAACGGCGATACCCTGCCAGCCAGAAAGTAATCGGCAGCTTCCGAGTCCTATAGTTATGTACATATAACTTTCTGGCTGGCAGGGTATCGCCGTTTTAAGAAGGGAATACTACTAGTACTAGGGAATACTACTTCCTTTGGAAGGGAAAACTAACTAGTGTGTATATATATATATATATATATATATATATATATATATATATATGCTAGTAGGCTTCGCTCCCCTGCATACTCTGTGCACCAACTTCCAGAAGACATTGATTTATTTTGGAAATCACACCAAATTAATCAATGTAATTAAACACTGCTATAAAAAGATTAAATATTGTTTCTCTAAAAGATAATCAACGTTTTTATTGGAAATTATTATTAAATAAAGTAAAAGGAGTGACATCATGAGTAAATTTAAGAAAATATAATGAAATTTTTCATGAAACATTTTAAGGTACTTTTATTGCAGTGGGATAACTGGAATATCATACTTGAGTTGATAATATTTTCAAAGCTAATATTATAATGCCTTATCAGTTGAGACAATTTTTTACATAGTTTTTACTTTCAGGAAATATTTTTGGTGAAAATATGTGGACTAAATATAAAACCCATTAAACAAGAGATTTTATTTTTGATAAAAAAAAATCTTGGCTTTTGCACATAACTCAAATTCTTGCTGTGGAATACAAGTTTTGTAAATCGTTTAATTTACTCAAACGTAAAAATATGAAATTATGTACAAAAAACAGGTAATTAAAAGGAAATTGCTTTTTGTGAAAAAATTATCAAATTGCTCAAGAAAAGCGTGGAAAGAAAATTAGGGGGAGGCAATGATATAATATTATTATTCTTTAAATAATAAAGTTTAAAAGGAGATGAAAGGAAAACAAAAACTTGATACTGTATTGATAAAGCGACGTTTAAAGGAGTTGACCAATCCGACGATAATATCTACATCAATTTTCCGATGGAAGTACTAAATAATGTTAAATAAACAGAAAGTCTTTCTATTTAATATATGGAATAGATACCTACGTAAAATTAGAATTGAAGATTTTTTAAACTGATGATCTTTGACTATTGATCTTACGAAAATGTGTAACTGAAGTATATTTTTCATTTTATCTTGACAACTCTACCGCGTTTCACCGGAAGACCAAACCACACATGCAAAGAAATACAATTTTTAAGTTTTGATCTTCATCCTACACCTAAGAAATCAACCAGCGATCTTGTGCACACTAGCTGAGTACCCTACCCACTCTACTACGAGCAACCCCTGTTATAAATTAATCTTTTTCTCCTAGTTCTAGTGCAATTTGTAACTTATCTTCAAGTTTAATATTTAGTTACTATTGATTAATTAATTTTTTATTCAATTGTACATTGCATTTATTGATTAACTATTTATTTAACGTAAAAAGAAGTTCTTTAAAAACTTAGATATAAGCGTTTCTTATGTTATCTGATTCTTTGAGGTATAAATGTTATACATTCATTATGTACGAGCAATTGACGGTGAAACTTAGTTCAGTTTCTTAGTATTTAAATTAATAAATAAACAAAGCTTTAAGCAGCTAATACCCAATGACTCAAAGCTATCGCTTGGCCAAACATTCATTTATTTATTTATTAATCATTTAACATTTTAAGAGTCTTAGCCTTAGTAAGTTGAAGCGCTCGCTTGTGTGCGCTTTCATTTATTTGCGAAATATGTTACATTTCGAGAGCGTATTCTACTGTCAAGTAATTCGAAGTGCTTCCCTGGCCACAGTATTAGATATTTATTAAGTATTGATTCGATCGTTTCAGAGCCTTCTCCCAAGAAATTTGAATTGCTCGATTGTGTGCGCTTTTATTTATTAAGTAAATACACTCATTTATATAATAAACTTAACAATTATAATAACTGAATACAAAAAGCCTTATAAAGTTATAATATAATTTTAGAACTGTTCTTATGTTTGCTTATGTTTCTTTTTGGTTGCTACTTTTTTAATTTTTTTCTTTATTACACAGGTTTCTACCCCACCGAAGAGGTACCGTCTATAGCGCGTTGGATTTTTTATTGAAACTATTGTGTTTTTTGCCAAAGTGTCTAAAGAATAATAATATTTTGACATTTTTTTAGAATACATAACATGTCATATTTTTAGTTTAAAAAAAATGTAATTCAGTTTACTTACACATTAGTTTCAACTGTGGACTTCCCTCGCCAAGAGACCTTTTTTGGACTTATCCATCTTATTTCTAATTCTTTGGTAATGTTAACTTTCATATGTTGATAGTATCAACCGTAGCTTACCTTTTACTTGTGTTATTTAAATGTTATTCTCAATTTAGTATAAATCGTACTTACTCAGATGTTTATCTTGTCTTTTATTTAGGAAGCAAAGCTTTTAAGTGTGCAGAGTCGTTATGATTCTGTAAGTTCGGCCTATTCCAGATTATGCTGAGACTTCCTTTTCTTTGTTATTAATTTTTTATATCAACTGAAATCAATTTGATATTAAAATTAATAATAAATCGTGGTATGTGATCCCATTAGGTCGTTGGGGATTAGCCGCTTGGAATTTTGGTAATTAATAAAAAAATAAAAGTGCGGCCAAGTAAGCACACTGGGTCGTTGGGGATTAGCCGCTTTGAATTTTGCTTACCAATAAATAAAATAAAAGTGCGGCCAAGTAAGCGCACTGGGTCGTTGGGGATTAGCCGCTTGAGATTTTGCTTACTAATAAATAAAAAAAAGTGAGGCCAAGTAAGCGCACTGGGTCGTTGGGGATTAGCCGCTTGGAATTTTGGTAATTAATAAATAAAAAAAAAGTGCGGCCAAGCAAGCGCACTGGGTCGTTGGGGATTAGCCGCTTGAGATTTTGCTTACCAATAAATAAAAAAAAGTGAGGCCAAGTAAGCGCACTGGGTCGTTGGGGAATACTTCAAATCTTCAAACAATAGAATACAATGATGGGACTAGTATATAATAGTTTTTATTAATAATATTTTTGATTTACAAACTATCTTTTTCAACTTAAATACGTACATTATTTTCATTTTTGCGACTTGATAAAGGTACTTATAAAGATTTCTATGAACTACGTGAATTTTATGCCACTGGCGTTCCCCAATACGTTTCTATTTTTTAACACAGGCTGGGGCACTACATATCATTCTCGAAGCCAATCGGCTCTGGGCACAAAGACACTAGCGCCAACTTGTAGCTGGATGGTGAGTCCATGTTGTTACGAAAATACATGGAGTAGCATGCTTGACTAAAGTCAATAGTTTTTGTCATTATATCAAGATCCTTCCTTATAGTCCGATGATCTCAAATAGAATCTCTAACTCCTTAACTTTACGATAGCATTTATTTCAGCATAAGATTTTGCTTTAATAAGTTGTAAAAAAGATGTATATCTTTTTGTTGCTTGGGCCTGTGAGCTACATTGCGTGTGTTAGTACTACTAAGTATGCTTCATCTCTCTCATACACTATACTAACACATACAATGTAGCTCTCATATACAAGCAACAAAGGGATATACATCTTTTTTACAACTTATTGAAGCGAAATCTCATGCTCCGAAAAATATCATCGTGAAGTTAAGGAGTTAGAGATTCTAATGAAGATAATCGGGCTTTAAAGAAGAATCTTGATTTTAATAAAAAAAATTATTGACTTTAGGCAACCATGTTACTCCATGTATTTTCGTAACCACTAGGTACTTTAAAATCTGGAAGATTCAAAAAATTACTATAAGGGTTACAGTGGAAAGCTGATCTCTCACTTAATAAATTCTTTATTTTTCGATTTTGATGTTGATTTAATCTAGATAAATGTTCAGTGTGATTTTTATGACGCCTAAAATTGTATTCATTGGATGTATTTGAAGTTCTTCTTCCTATTCGACTTCTTGCGACTTTTGGTATAGTTAAGACTTTTGTGAGCCATTAAGGTAATTTTTTTCAACTTTATTAGGTTGTAATATATTTGTTGGCAAGATAGTTCAACGTCCAATCACCCTGAAAACGACCAGTGACCTTTTTTAAGTAAACTCATTCTTGACTAAAATTTCCAACAAACGTGATTGCCTCTATCTCAGGGTGATCTTCTTTAGCCTGTTATTGTAGCACCACACTGATCAGGAGAAAAACTACAACGTTTAAAGCTTTGGAGCTAGTTGTAGAGCTCTTTCCCAACATCTCCTAGTGTTACGTCAGAGACGTTGGTGTCTCAAGCACTTTTTTTTGCAGACTTAGTTGTTTTAAAAGTCTGAGGTGGAGGGATTGGTTCGTGATGCTTGTCCGTTGAAGACTGTCCCGTTGGCTCAATTTTATTTTTCCTTCATAGCTGCTAGGTTCTTCCAGCGCAGACCTTGGAGAGAATTGGTGATTTCTGGTTGAATGCTTTAAGTTGAGAGGATAACATAGTGTCGTCGGTAACCGGGGTTTCCAACCTTATGACGAACAACTACGCTCGTGACGTCTGCCAGTGAATGACTGACTTGGTTTAATAGTGGCTGGCTTTACATTGTCTTTTAGTCGACAAATCATTTCCGGAAATGGTAGGAAAAATGTATTTGTTGGCAAAGTAGTTTAAATTTAGATAGCACTTAAAAGAACCGATGAGATTGATGGTTAAGTAGGAAATGTAAATACTTATAATGGCCCTGAAAAGCGCCAGTGGTGAAATTTCCAGTTATTCCTTATTATTACTCTTGATTATAGAGAGCCAGCTGCGGGTAGCTTGACTCTTATCCTTGGAGTCTCCGTGTATGGAGACCATACTGGAGGGAGGTACGCCGCTGACCAAAGAATATCTCGTCTTCAGGTCGTTCCCCGTATAACCAACCACTCATCGTTAGTCGGAAAAGTGGTCCTGGAGAATACCTTCTCTGTAGGTATGCCGTTGGGACGACCACTAAGAAGGCCGTTGTGGCTGCCCGTACTTGTCAGAGCTGTCTTACCTGACTTGCATTAGAAGTAGAAAATACTCTGGTGGCACTAGGCCGGATGGTTAAACGGCCACAAAGCGCTGAAGTGTTGGAGCAGGTTGTGCTCAGGCTAGACACGTCTCCCAGTATTCCACCGGAGACGCTGACCATCCGACCACCTATTTTTCCGTGGCACTCGGTTACCTTGGCGATCCGGAGTAAAAACCGATTTATTTCGCTTGCCCATGAAAGAAGAGTTTCATCGGTAGACAGGATGCCCTGTTGCACGGCTATCGGATCCTACTGAGCTAAAACGCAAAGCTAGCTTATTTCGGAATCATCAAGAATCCGTATACAAAATTTCAGGAAAATCAGTTCAGTAGTTTTCGTGGTTAACAATTACAACGGTTTTAGCGACTTTGCTTAATATTTTAGTAAGACGTTTGCAAATTATTGCAAAACTGTGAGAAGAGCCGCGATTGCCTTTTTATTTTAGAGATCCTGTTAAATCTTACGGTAAATAAATGCATTACTTTTAAAAAATAGTTACATTTCCGACTATACAGACAAAACCACTTTTTCATAATCACGAGATTTAACTTTTGGGAGTCAGACCAAGAAAAGTAGAACAAGAGGTTTTTCCGAAGTTTTTTGCTATAGTTGCAGTCGTGTATGAACTATACACACTGACGTATGAAGCTTTTCCATGCCTGAAAGACTCAACGACTCTCTCCTTTTTTGCTTTCTTTGGTTATGTTCAGCTAATAGCTCCCCCACGCGACTTTTTTAAAGTATAAATTATCATGACTGTATAGTGAGTGTCTACCGAAAAGCAAAAGAATTTTCATTTCACCTGGGGGTCCATCGACCCCTGACAGCTAATTTTTTTAATTATGTATTTGTTGATTTAACAAAACTTATCTTTATAATCAAGTACGTACGTTTGTACTTTTATGACGCGATATAAATTGGATATAATATTTCTTGCGAGTGATCACAATCTTGTACCAGTGTGTCAAACACTGGCGATTTATCGCCAAACTGGCTATTTTCAGCCTTGCGTGGCGATTTTTTTTCGTTGAGTGGCTATGGCATATTTTTTTGGTTGTAACATAAGCTAGGGTGGCGATTTTTTGCCTGCATTTCTGAATTCTGACGAGTGTGGCCAAATAATTCCATGTATATATGTAAATATACGTTAAAATGCGTTTTTTTTTTCTTTTAAGTACCGTACACGGAAGGATCGCACTTGAAGTCGATTGTTGATCTTGAATATCGAAAAGGGATCTTTTATGGTTTCAGTATATCATCTCCCGACAACTTACCAGCAACTTTATCGTGTCTTAAGATATCGTATGCCATATTCAAGTTGCCGATAAATTGTTGGAGAGCAATACTGAAACACACTCTTATTGGTTGGTTACGGACTTTACAAAAATTGATATCTACCAAATACGATCCTTTCCAAACCTTAGACAATATATATTCTCTAAGTTTTGAACGTAACACATGGTAGCCATCGAAGAAAAAAACACGGTTGGCCCTGATAGTTCATTGACTTTGTCAGCTTTCTCACACAGGAAGGAGATACTTTCTCATAAATATGTGTAAGATTGCCAAATTATAAGGTTTCAACTAATCAGAAGACTCCTTTCGCTCTATATTAGTTCTCTGATAAGTCGAAACTTTTAGTGTATTTGTAACACTGCTTCTTGACCTGAAATAAAACGAGGCGCCAACGCAGCGCTAGCAAATCTCGATCGCACTCGTCACCCTTGTCCCTCTCACCTCTTGGATTTCTGCTCCTGAAAAAGGGGGATAGGCGCGGGAGTTCTCCCGTTCTACGGGAAGAGCTATTAATTTACACACAACAAATTAATACCTTTCACTATTTCTTTATTTAACACACTTAACACTAATACACAGTATCTCCTTTCACAATACACGACACAACGCTTCACCTCGTCCTCGGGACGGCACTGCAGCGACTTCGCCTCGCACCCCGCGAGCCGCGAGCGCTCGTCCACCACGTCCTGCTTGTCAGGGACCAGGAGGGGCTCCTACTCGTCCTCGACCCACACTACTACGCACACACTCACACTCCGTCCCCCAATCTCTCACACTGCTATACACTCTCTCTCTCTCTCTCTCTCTCTACTCTACTATCTACCCTTATACACGATAACACGCACGAAAAATGGCGGCCCTCCCATGCATCTCGCGGTCTCTCGTACACCTCGTCTCGTCAACCCAAACTCTCTCTCTCGCACTGTCTACAATACAATCTCTCTCTCTCTCTCGCACTGTCTACGCTACACACTACTTCTCTCTCTCTTTCTAGCCTCACCTCCTGGTCAAACGTCCGCGAGTCCAACCCGGCGTGATGTCGTCCGGTGTCCTCGAGCGGGTCGTTCGTCCTGCGGCTTCACCTTTTCTCTTCTCTCTCTTTCAACTCTTCTCTCTCTGCTTCTTCTCTCCGCGGCCATAGTCCTCGACCTGGAGACCTCGTCGTCCGGGGAGAACACAGCAGCTTCTCGTCTCGCACGCACACTCCTCTCTCTTCTCTCAACACTCAACGCAAACGCACCTTCTCAAAAACTCTCTCTCTCAACTCTCGCCACGAAATCCCGCAACCACCGAAGCTCTCGCTGCTCGCGCTTAAGCGTGCAGCTCGAGGCTCTACTCCAGACTCACTCACGATCTCTTGCTCAAGCAATGGCCGCCGCCACTGCCACCGCCACGTATCTCCTCTCGCAGTCACTCTCATACATAGCAGCTGCTGTGTCTCGGTAGTCGCGTTCGCACCTTCCTTGTTCTTTTCCGCTGGCGCTGCTGTGTCTCTGCATCTCAACGATTTGTCCGTTGGCGTCCTCGTCCCTTCCTCTCAGCGTATATACAGCTCCCGAAAAACAAACAGTTCGGAGAAGCGCCAAATTAATGCTCTTTGTATACACGTTGCATCAGCGAGAGCATTTTGGAATATAGAGGCCATTTTGCCTTGTTACATATTTCAAATCGCAGAATTGATTTTGATACGTCACAAAATTCTAATAGTGGGCGCCCGACTTCGGCCAATTGAAACTTATCAAAATCAATAAATCTCTCGAGCGCCTCGGTTGCCCGAATTTTTAAATACGCTCTTTATCACAAATCATCATCTCTCTGAGTGAGAAGGTTGACAAAGTTAATAAATTAGGCCCTTTATATCGTACCGTCTTTTGCGTTTTGTTCGGTTGGTGAAAACGTCGTTTTAGGTTGATTGACTTATAAATGTAAGTGATAAACTACGTAAATAGTTTAAATATTATTGATAACATTAAAATCTTTTAAATTAACTCTTTTCTTTTAGATATATTTACTTTAATTTGAGAAGCAAATGATATAAGTTATAATAACTTATAATGACTTCCAGGAAGTCTAGTCAAGAAACACTCAGACGTGTTTTTGTTTACAATCCAGATTGGGAACATGGAGAATGGGCTAAAGGATGGTTGAGAAAAAATCGCACTAGTGATCAAGAAAAACAGGCTTTCTGTTTTGTGTGCAAAAAAAGTCTCCGTGCTCATCTCACTGATTTAAAAAATCATTGCACCAGATGAACACATACAAGACTGGCAGATCAAATCGATCTAAAGTGACAACCAACAATAGCATCTTTGTGCAAATCTCAAGGAAATAAAGATGCGGCAAGTAAGTTCCGTGATCTTCAGTTATCAGCATTTGTGGCTGTGCATACTGCCATTCGAACAGTTGATCACTTAAGTGAAATTCTTAAAATTTTAGAGTTAAAAGATATATACATTTACACCATACTAAATACAATAATTTAATTACACACGTGATAGCTCCTAACATGTTGTTAGAAGTAGTCGATGATGTGGGTGACAGTCCTTTTTCATTTGTATTGGATGAATCGAGTGATATTTCTTCGTTTAAGTACCTATGCATTTGTATTAAGTATTATAGTACAAGTTTGGGTAAAATTATAACTGATTATGTGGGTATGATAGAAGTAAAAAGATCAACGCATGGACTGTTATATAGTGCAATGATAGAGTTTTTTAAGATAAACAGTTTTAAAACAGAAAACCTGATTGGCTCGGGAACTGACGGAGGATCAAATTTATGCAAGAAAAAAAATACGGTATTCACTCTTTTCAAAAAAGTAAACCCCAAAGTACAATTAGTACGCTGCATCAGTCATGCTCTGCATAATGTAGCTTCCGAAGCTTCTACTCATTTTTCTGCAAATGTTGAATTTTTATTAAGTGAAATTTATGCTTGGTTTGGTAAAAGTTCGGTCAGAAAGTATCAATACAAAGCCACATGGAATTTCATTAACCTGGAGACTTTAATGGATTCCAGTGCCATTAACTAATTTCATAAATTTTTATCAATGTCAGAAACTAGATGGTTAGTTAGGTATTTTACTGTTACGGTTATTTTAGAGCATTATGACACTTTGAAACTCATTTTTAATGCGTAGTAAAAAAAGAAAAAGACTACAAAGCTAGATTACTAAACAAAATGTTACAAGATGAGAAAAATAAGTTGTATCTGTTAATTATTAAGCCAATTTTAGCAGAAATAAACAATATTAATACATCGTTTCAAAAAACGAATGTGGACTTGGGTTTAGCGTATAATGATATAGGATGTTTGATTCTTTTTTTGGCTCAAAAAGTTATAAAAATAAATTTCAGCACTGGTGGCTTGGATATAGTTTTAAAAAATGTTAATAATATCTTAGCGTTCATCGATGTGCATGATTGTGATTTCGGTATAGAGTACACAAAGTTGCTTAATGCCCTAAGCATTAATAACGAATCAAAATTAGATATTGAAAACCGTGCATATACTTTTATCAAAAGTCTTCTGCTAGAATCATCAAAAAGATTGCCCGATAATATAGAAATGTATAAAAAATTACGATTTTTATCGCCAACTGTTTGCTTGTCTCATACTTTGAGACCAAAATCTTCTGATTTGCCATTTCAAAACTTATTTATGGATGCTAAAAAACTTGGATTAACAGAAAATCAATGGAATAAGCTTGTCACAGTAGATTGGGTCGCTTTGTACGGTAAAAACGCAGTAGATAGTAGTTATGACTTTTGGCCTGTGGTATATACACATAAAAGTGCTGGAGGTCAACGCGTTTTTCCTGTAATGAATGCAGTAAAAACTAAATGCCGAAATCGGATGTTACTAAAATTGTTAGATTCAATTTTGAGAATTCGAATGAAATTCTACTTGCCCAAGATTTGGTGTAAAGATTTTGTTCCTTCGCCAGCGGTGATCCTTTATTGTAACTATAAGACTGCGTACAATAAGACTTCAGAAACATCTAGTGAACAAAATATTGTAGAAGAAGAGACTGAACTTATAAGCGTATTGCAAGATTATGATGTACCTTGCATCAGTATACCAGAAAAAAATTGAAATGTAAATGAGAGAATCCATAAAAAAATATCCCAAATTTGTTGCCTGTTTAAAAACAAATTTTTTTGATGGGCAAATCTGGGATATTAGGTATTTGTGGATTTCTCATATCCATACACATATTGTTATATGTTTCCAAAGAACTCGTTTATTATAATTAGATTTGTAAGATGTATATATATATGACTATAAGATGCATGTAAGATATCCATGACTATATTTTTTTATAAGAATGCATTAATTCGAAGTAAACTTTTGTTTAACTAATGATAATTTAAAATTTTATCCATTTTCATTCAGTTGTATCTAAACCTTTTAACATTGTGTTAAGTAGTGATAAAATATTATATATGACGCCTAAAGGTTCATTTTCCTTAAGACAAGACATAATTTTTCTATCGAAGTTTTATTTTCACTAGAGTCTGTGATAATCGTACATAATTTAATTAATGTATAACCTTTTTATTACAAATTCTTTAAATATTGATATAATTTTTCTGAGCTTCTATGCAGCATTTAATACTCTTGAAGGAACTCTGATGGTTTTATTTATTTATAATATTGATGAGTTACGTTGGAACATTCTATTCAAGTTTTTTTTTTTTTATGAAGTGAGGAGGGAAAACGCTTGATAGACACCCCGGCTATTCTGTTGGTAGTGTCAGATTCACTCGGTCAGCCTACTGACTAAAAACTGACCCTTAGTACAACTCACTTAGAAGACGAAAGGAACCTAAGAGAAGAAGGAAAATGGAAAATAACAGAGAATTTTGGAGGCCAGCTCGCTCTCATAGGAATAAGAGGAGGGGCACTCACTTATCTGGGCGAAGCTCCAATATTGGCTTGCGCTAGAATAGAGCTGGAGGAGCTTAAATTATGATGTTATGTGCGAGTGATGTATAAGTCTGCTATCTATTGTGTGTTTGGAGACGTACTTGTGATTAGTGTAAATGTTGTACTGAGTTGAGGCTGTAGAAGATGTAGCGGACACATGGTGCTCCTGAGGGGAGCATACGAAATTGAAGTCAGGTTTATTCAGTGAGTCATGAAGATGCGCCCAATAAAAGCATGGAAGATTTAAGATTAAGAGTATTCTGGGGGTCCTTGCGGTTATGCGCAAGAGTGCATAGATGTCTTATAAGGTTGAAGAGACCAGGCTGGATGTTTGCGAGCGCAAAATGGATTCTGAATGCGAGAACAAGGGCTGCTTTAATTGCAGAAACGATGTTGAGGTCCTTTATAATTTGAGTATTCCTTAAGAACCACAAAATATCCAGGGCCGATCTTAATACCTTCATGAAAGGACTTTGTATGAATTCTAATTTCTGTATGAATAATAACTCAGAAGTATTAAAAAAATGGATTATTTAATTTAGCTCATTTCACGTTGTACACGAAAACAAATAGTATGAATTATATAAAATTGCAAAAAAGCATGATGCTTATTAAGATAAAAATTCTAAGTCCACATTTATAACATCGTGGTGAATTCAAAAGTATGACTAGAAATTACGTCCACTCGATACGTTATCATTGTCATCAGCAAGAATTGTATCTAGCCAAGGGCAGGGTAGTGCAGTTAAAAAACTCGAAACAGGAAGGATCAATCAAACACTGAAAATATAATATTACAGTACTTATGACCACGTACATTCTACTTAAACTTGCTGTCATACCATAGTGATTTCCATCACAGTATTCTTAATAATACTGACAGTAACATTTTTACTGTTACGATCATGTAAAAGTTTCACTACGTTATATGGCTGAGATGACTAGACTAAAGCTGTCAGCAGATGTTCTAATGATATTTTTTCAGTCGAAGGTCAACTGATTCACAAGCAGTGAGAAAATCTAGTACCATCATTATTTTATATTGTTATCAATATTGTAGTTACGTTTTAGACACAACTTGCTCCCAACTTGATCCAACTCTTTAATGGTATCAAAGATCTTTAAAACTGTAATTATAAATCCTCTTGATGCGTATAAGGCAATTTCATATAGTAACCATAATGTAAGATATTGTACTGTCTGACATGCAGAACGTCATACACAATAAATATATTTATCCACGACACAGTGGTACCAGATAGGTAGAAGCATGAACGATTGTAAAGAACATAAGCTAGCTATAGTTGCCTCATCACAACTAATGTACTTCCCTTGTATCATAATAAATACTTTTACTTCCACAGCTGAAGATGGAGATGAGCTGGCTAAGATCCATAAGGTACGCGTCATAAGAAACGAGAAGCGTGAGGGCTTAATGAGATCACGAGTAAAGGGAGCTGGTGCAGCTACAGCAGGCGTGCTAACATTTCTAGATTCACACTGTGAATGTAATGTCGACTGGTTGGAGCCACTGCTGGAAAGGATTGCTGACGATCCAAGCCGAGTCGTCTGTCCTGTCATTGACGTCATTAGCATGGACAACTTTCAGTACATCGGTAAGTAAGCTTAAATAATTTTTATTTCATACAGACAGAAAAAATCATGGCCGTTCTTAAATGATTTGTGAAAAACGGTTAAAGATTTTAATTAAACACTATGAAAATATTTGTTAATAGATAACTCAAGTCATTAATAGTTGATGTATATTTGCTTCTATGTAATCATATAGAAAAAAAAAAATTCGGTGACAGTCAAGGAATTTATTGCTGAACAATGAAATTTGTAGTCGTGAGAGTAGACAAACGTTTTCAATTTTTTGACATATTAAATACCATGTTTTCCTTCATTCATCGTTCATATTATACTATAAAAATTAAGAAACGTTACTGAAACAAACTTCCAACATTTTGGAGTTTTTATTCTCACTCCTTGATTAGCTCTTACTGATCGTGTCCTTATGCACTGACCCATAAATAATTGATAAGAATTAAGACTTATATATAATATATATAATGTGTATATATATATATATATATATATATATATATATATATATATATATATAATCACAAGGCATCACTCACCACCCTCCTTACACGATCCCAGTCTTACCCTCACGAAAAGCTAGTTGTGCTTAATAGACGAATTTTAATTTTTTTACTACAGCTTGTCCAAATATGGTGATTTTTTGAGTATGCATTATTATTAAAATTAATAATTTATTCATTCACCTCATTATACTTCTGTATTTCCATCACTCTATGATTGAGCGTACTTGTAATTTAAAGTTTAATTTTTTGAGATCATATTTAATTTTAATAGTGTACTACGCACTTATATTTACTTTTCCCAAAAACAAACGAGTTGTCACTCTTTGATTAAAGTGGCAATTATATTGAGTGGTCCTCCACCTATAAAAAACACAATTAATGTGGTACCAAAATTACGACACTAAGAAAAGTGATGTTAAAATTGTATTATAACTATACTAAAAATTGCTATATTTTTGAGGAAAGCTAAGACATACTCTCCTGATGATGCAAGTTTATAAGTTTATAAAAATTTGTACCATATTCTAAATGATAATAACTATCACTATGTAGCAGCTCTTAAAAAAATTATTACACAACATAATAAAAATTACTATGTCTAATATCATAGTATAAATTGATGATAGTATAATTTATGCAACATAGTAAATTTTATTGTAATCATTTGAAAATGTCCCACATTCTAAAGTAGATTTTACTATGTGACACAGTGAAATTTCTAATACCACTGCATTGCTAATCAGTATACTAAAAATTACTATGTTCAAAAGTCATTTTATGTGACGTTTTTATCAATTGAGTGAGATGGTAGATCACCTACAGGTATACACGCCTATTGAGTTTCAAATTTAAAGTTGTACTAACGTAAACATTACGTGAAACAGATTTTTTTTATTCATACGGGTTTGAAATCAAGTTTAAATACGTACAGACAAATAATTTTGAATCGACTAGTTATATGTTATGATTAATACCACATGGTCTGCAGGAAACCTTTCGATTTTCAACTTTATTGTGTGTATCATAAATAGCACACGTTCCCACACGTACTTTATCGATGCTAACAAGCATATAGAATATCGTGGTCTTGTGGTTATGGAGCCTTATTTGGAAGCTGAAGGACAGAGGTAAAAACTATTTTGTTATAAAGCAAATTTCGACATAGGGTAACTGTAGGTGTTACTAACACTTTTTTATTTGCAGTCACTTAAATCTGTGATAAAAAAAAGGTAAATTATGTAATGTGTGGGTTAAAAACTTTTTTATCAACATTTTTTATTTTAAAAGTAAAAAAAAAAAAAAATTGTTAAAGTCTATAATATCGTATTTTAATTTTAATAAGTATTTTAATGATTGATCAAAATGCATATATTACTGGCAGTATGCACCTATTACGGGCCGTCAGATAGTGTAAAAATTTGAACTTTTACTTTATTTACTGGCCGAATTTCTACGAAAATTTACTGGCAGATACTAGCATCAATGTTGTATGAAAAAAAAGACGTTTACAGGTCATTTTACTTATTATAAATAAAAAAATAGGTGTCCTTTCATTATTATATTTTATATGCTGAGGTTTTACGATAATTATTTCTATTTTAACAAATTTTTGAATAGTCGATCTGGCAGCCGAAGTATACATTTCTCAATAAATTCTAACACCTCTTAATTTTTTGTTACTAAAATAATTAAAACTTCTTTTACGAATGTATCTATTCAATAATAATTTTATGTTAATATAGTTTATAAAAAAAAAATATATTTTGCGCATTTTTTATTAGTCAGTTATTGTTTCATATTGATAGTTTTCTGTTAACTGCCAGTAACTGGAGCAGTGCCAAGAATACCCACAGCTACCCTAATCTATTTTTACTTTGTAGCATAGTAATTATTATGATAAGTATGTTTCAACTTTTTTTAAAAATATAGTAATTTTAATCATAGTTATAATACTTTTTCTAACACCACTTTTCTCAATGTATGCACACAAATAAAATAAACATTTATATTTACCTTACAAATGCAACATTCAGCTTATTCATAGAAAATTCCCCTTTTTTTTATACGTTTTTGCAAGTTTTATCGTGAACGCAACTTGTAAAATAGTTTTATGGATTATATACGACAAAATTCACTAGAACTATTTAGCCCTATAATTGTTATATAGTATACGATGAAATTCTTTGTGGACTCTTCGTTTCTTCCAACGCACTTTTCTATTAATTTTTATTAGTCTGTCTTAATAGAGTCAGTATATTTAATAACACTTAGTTTTGCACTTTATCTTGTCGCCATAAGTTGCATAATCACAAAGTTAGCAAATTATAAGTTTTCTGTGTCAATTGCTTCTAGTGATTATTTAACTCCCTACTTGGTTATCAACTAGTCTTTTGCTCATGTACTAAATCAACTTCAATCTGATTTCATATTTTTTTAAAAATAATTCACTTGAAACTTATTCCTCATAAAACAAATATGTATTAAGTCATTTATGTAAAACAATTAACGGTGAAATATGAAAAACGCAAATTATGTCAGGAAAAATAAACAAAAAAAACATCGTTGGTGTATTTATATAATTTTTAAATGTCACTAAAAAATCATCAGAAAAGAATCTGTCTTATCTCATTCTGATAGGCCAATACTTTACTATTAAAATAGTTTCTGTTTGTTTTTTAATTATGGTAATTGAGTATAATGGTGCGTCTGGGGTCATGACTGTCATAGGTGCCTCAGCTGATCTAAGAGGTGGCTTTGATTGGAGTCTTGTCTTTAAGTGGGAGTATTTAAGTCAAGCTGAGCGCCAGGTTCGCCAAAAAGATCCAACTCAGGCCATCAGGACACCAATGATTGCTGGGGGTCTGTTTGTCATAAACAAAGTCTACTTTGAGAAATTGGGCAAATACGACACACAAATGGATGTTTGGGGTGGCGAAAATCTTGGTAAGTTGTATTTTGGTATTTTTAACTTTTTTTTTACAATCGGTTGGCTTTTTTTTCTTTTAGCTTATAACCTTATTTGCATAAAATTACATGCTTTTATTACATTTACTTGTGCTCATTCAAATCTCCCTACATAAAAACAGATTTTTGTGTTTTCAATTTGCACCCCACAAACTCACATGATTATTTATAAACCCGCTGTCCTCGAGATTTTTGTTATTCACCCCTATTAAAAAATTTATTTTTATACACAAATTATATTATATTGTCAAATTAAAGACATATAATTAACTACATGTGTATGAGTATGAAAAATAGGAGTTAGAGAGAAAAAAATGGTGTCATAATTTAGATTGTTCAGATTTAGTCAGTAATCGTAAACAAATAAATATTAGAAGTACCAAAGCAGTGATTTCTTCTGCTCTACGCGCATCGTACTTGTGTGTCAGACGAACTAGTGGTTATCGATCAGTCGGAGTTCTGTAATATTTCTGTTCATAGATTGAACTAGGAAACTAAAAGTATAATTTTGTAAGTTTCTAGCGTACCACGACGTGGCTTCGCCTGCGTTGTATAAAATGTTTGAAATATTTGTATTGAAATATATCTTCCTACAACACTTCTGTATAATCCAAATGTTTATAGAATGTACAACGTAGGAAATTTTACCGTGGCTTTGTCCACTTCTTATCCATGAATGTTTAGAATGTTAGGTGGCTTCGTCTCCTGCGCGCTCCGCGCGCCAACCCTCCAAACTTTTTTGATGAAACATATTTCTAATAATTATTTTAACTAAATTCAATGATTGAATTTTAAAAATAAATCTAAGCTCAAACGAATAAAACAATCTTGATTAGCCTGTAGAGCGCAAGATGTAGTCAGCGCTTGTCTACTTAATCTCATTTGTACATTTAAATGTACCACCTTTCGTCCCTTACGACTAATCAGATCACGGCGTATTCTGTCGACAGTTACGTGATACTAATTCTTTTAGGATGTATTTGAGTTTTAGGATATATTTTAACTATACAAATTGAAAAAACAAAATACTTTTTAGTTGGAATGGAGGAGAAGCTGAGAAAACAAAAAAAAAGCCAAATTATATAATTATATATTGAAGCTTTTTTCCTTACCATATACTCTCAGGAACGGTCAAAGTTTCATGAGATATGAAGTTTCAGGAAATGTGTTATCACTCAACATCGACTATGTGCTGAAGTGCATGTCACACGTTACTGAAGCTTACTACGAACTTTTACTCATTAAAGTAACTCCATAAAATTGATGACGGGAGCGGCTCAGTCAATGTAAAGTTATATTGAAAACATAACCACTCACCTTCTAGTGATCAAAAGTTAAAACTCCCTTTCAGAGCTGTTTTACAGTTAGTTTTTATAAGTAACATAACAACGTTTCTATTGAAGTTATAATTCATTATAATAGCTTATGACACATTAGAAGTTGTCACTGAACTTCTGTCAAACTTACGGATCGATTAGTTCAGTAGATTTTAAGGTTTTTGCAAGCATACAAACAAACGCTGTCTCTTTATATAATTGTAAGATTAGACTTATACTCACTGATTAAAAGAGTGTAATAATGTTGTGAACCACTAAGCTTTTTGGTTCTCAGAATATTATAATTGATAGTATAATAACATTTCCGTAAGCTTATGTTTGTTAACTATCATACAAAAAAAAAAAAAACGTTTCCGTACCTTCAGAATTCCAACTTTGACCACGAGTGGGGGGGCACTGAGGTTATTCTTACGGTGAATATAAAACCCACACTATTCATACACATACGAGCACACACACCTATACACACACACTAAAGGCTTTAAAAAAGACTTTGTAGGACTGCGTTACTTAAACTAAGGTAGTATTACATGCCAATGAATGTAGCTTGAATTAAAAAATTACCTTATTCACAAATGAAACAATTTAGAAAGAATAAGCCTAAATGAAAATCTCATATCCATCTATAAAACCTCGTATGAATAAAACAATGACGAAAAAAAAATGAAAACTTTAAAGAAAATATAAGAAAAATTAAGAAAAACTAAAAATATAAGAAAAATTGAAACAATTATTTTTTTAAAAATAACCCAATTATAAAAATTAAATAAATATTTGCTTATACGTATAATAGCTGCTACTTTAAGAAAAGGTTTGTTAAGTTTAAAAAAAAAAAGTTTAATTAAGTGAATAACGTATTAATGGGTGTAACTTATAGTCGAACCAAAACAATCCATTAACAATCAATGAACATACAAATTAACAAAAAATTACGAACCTTACTATAGCACAGAACATGCCTATAAAGGTATGACTTAGACAAAAAATGATTTTATATTAGTATTGGTTATTAGACAGTAGCTAGCAGGCAATGGATAAACCGAAAATGGCGGATGGAGTCATTGGCAAGTAGGTGGTGACAAGGGGTCCCATGAGATGGTAGAAAAAAAATTTTTAGGGTCGGTCCCAACACAAAACTATAATTTTAAGTTAATATTATGTACGTCATTTAAATTAAGTACTAATCTATTATAAATAAGAAAGTGATAAACAAATACAATAGGGGGAAATATCGATTATTAAAAAAAAAGGTTACAACTCTAGCCAGCACGATCTTAGGAATGCAGAATTCATTATATATACATACCTTCATAACAACTGATAGCAATAATATATTATTGTTCACACGATTGAAAAATTATAAATAAATAATTGAGGCGAAATATCAATTTTCTCAAAATTATCATCTATGACTCACCAGCATGATTCTTGACATTTAGAATCTTACATTCATACTCAAAGTATAGTCTATCATTAGCATAAGTCTTTTAGTCACATTGCTGTTGAACCCTTTTACATAAGTATATCGTATTTGGTTGGAAATAACAAAGGGCAAAAAAAATCAATTATCTCGAAGTTCAAGGGTGGTTAAAAATTAGTTTTAATTTTGGAAGACTGCTGAAATGATATACTTGGGGATTATCGTAGGTGAGCCAAACCTCGGTGCTCGAGGATAACGGAGATACGAAGCAGTTCACGAAATGACAAGATAGAGCGTGTATTAACCTTAACTTTATTTAGTACAACAGATGGAGTATTAATATAAGGTAAATTGAGGTGTATCAGGACACTTTTGACGGTGTGAAATTATCATCCTCGGTTTTTCAAAAACTATATCACAATAGTATGTAAAATCAATGTTTTCAACCGTTAGCGCACATTTTTTTTCTATCAATTAAAAAAAAAATTATTGATTTGTTCTTTTATAAGTGTTTAAAAATCAAATTTTTAAACTTATGTCTAATTCAACTGTAACAGGACACACTTAGTTAAGGTAATTCGGGACATCGATTAAGCTAATTCTGGACAAACGCCCAATTTCCAATTTAATTACATGTAATCTAGTCCATATTGCTATTACAGTGATTATTCCTAGATAAACTAACTATTTATAGATAAAACAATAAGAACTGAAGCTTACTTTAGCCTACAAACTGATAAAAGTTGTTTGAAATGGGGAGAGTGTATCTTCACTTACATTACGTATTGTCACGTTCTGAATCTAAATTTTAGTGATAGGTAGTCGAAAAATGTGAGATTCAATTTTTTAAATAGTTTTTGAATACAAATCCATATTTTCTCTGCCACCGCATAGAAGACAATCGCGCACGAAAAATTTGAGGTTATGATTTAAATTCTCCTTAATACACATAACTTACATTGACAATTCTACCAAACTTTAATGTTTGTGATATCTCTAACTCCAGTAACATTAGAAAGTACGAGAAAACGTTTATATTTGTGGAATTATTCGAAAACAAGTGCGTACTCAATTCTGACCCGCTAAAGCTGAAGTTATTTAACTTTTATGGTAAAGTAGGACATACATGATTTAATCACTATATAAGAATAATTAATTTTTGTTAATTTATCACTTCAACTCATACATTTTTGTTTGTTTTTTTTTTATAAAAGGTCTAGTAGAATGAAGAGAAATTTTTTGTTTCAAATAATAATTTGTTTAACACTGTTTTCGATGCTGTCCCGAGTCACCTTAAACATTTTTGGAAATGAGAGTTCATTTGTTTTATCAAACAAAAATACCGACTTAGAAATATAAAGTAGTTTGGGTGGGGTCCGAAATAACGACAGCTCACTTCAATTTTGCAGTAAAACTATGAATGCTCATTTCAGCAACGTGTATTGCAAGGGGGCACTTCTACGATCTAGAATTTATAATACACGCTTTACATTTATACTTATATTCTTTTATTTATTGTATTTTCTTATAATAAAAAATCCGTCTAATAGACAATTCAAATTTTTTGTACATACATATATTTCATTTTATAAAAAAAATTCCTATTTTCAAATTCAAATTTGAACGCCGCGCGCGGGGAATGTGCGTCTAGTACGTTAAGAAAACGCTAGAGTGCGGGAAAATCTGCTACTCAAAAGGAAATAACGTTAGCATAAAAGGCACCATTGCGCAATGCAAAGGCAGTTCATCTTCCAGCGACCCTGGGACGCGGTATATCCGTTGCTCACCCAGACCTGGAACTTTCCCGTGCACCGGTACCATACCGCGACGAGCACGAAGGGAGAGAAAGAGACGAAGAGAGGAAGAGACGAAGTACGAAGGCCGATAGCTGAAAAGTAAGTGTGTACACCATCACCAAGGTAACACTTCCACTAACCGGTACCTACTTGGACTTTCGGTGCTCGACCGCTTTAAGCGTGGAGACGACGCACCCCCAAGTAGTCGAGGCACTAGGGTTAGCGATCACGTTCTTAGGCGAAGTTCCTGGGTTGATGACTTGAGCAGTGCTCAAGACACCCAAGGGCCCTGAGAACGACCTAACCTTACGTGACTTGGTCGGATAGGTAGTTACCTGACACTAACTTTCCGCGGCTGTAATAAAATTTCGTATTAGTCTAACCTAACGTGTTCAAGCAGAGATACTAAAGAGGGAAATTTCAAATTGTCATTTTGTAAAATTTTCTATTAAAAAGGCGGATAAATTTTAAGTGAATTGTCGAGTATAGTATATATTGTTTTTTTTTTATTAACGTAAAAAATTGCGAACACTCAAATAAAATTAATACATGTAAAAATTTAAGATATAATTTCCTTAGAATCATATGATTGAATAAATATAAGATAATTAAAAATAAATTGATTGTACTTATTTAAGCAAACCTTCCCCTCCATATAAGATTGCGAGTTCCTTTTTATAGTTTAAGATAAAAACTAGAAAATAGCTGTTAAGATTTGAAATCATTTAATAAACTGAGAATATTATCTGAACCCCAAAAAGGGACAGGAATAAAATAAAAAAAGATATTAGATTAGAAAAATATTGAATAAGTTAAAAAAGATATTAAATTATTGAATTGATTAAATTAAGGAAATATTCAGGAAAACTCAATAAAGTAATAATCAATGAACAATTGCTGTATATGGTGCAGGAATTAATTGATTATTCAACAGATAAATTTTGAAACTTGATAATAAATTTTTTCTAAGTATTGTATATAATCGGCAAAGTTGAGCAATTTCGCTCTTTTACACAGGGCCACGAACCCGCCCTCCGACATATAAACACAATCATTGTTTGTATGTTGGTTCCTAATCTTAGAGTTTCCTCGGTACAGATAATATTCTTAGCCGATTGTTACTACCACAAATTAACCGGGGTTATACACAAAGAAAAGGAAGTTGTAAATGGTACCCCTGGTGGGACTCGCAATTGTAAGAGGGAGTGTTTGAATGGGTGCAAAAAATTTATATTAGTTTCCCCGCAATATGTTGTAGATGCCAAAATCCAAGGCGAATAATAAGCCAACTGCGTACTCTGGGCTCCATTATCAGGCAATAGTGCGACGAATTGAGGAGCTCGAGAGAGAAAACGCTATACAAAAACAACAACTACTAGAACTCGAAGCACAAATCACACACATATATTCCCTAGAGCCAGTCATAGATACTATTAACAGAAAAATAAATAAATTAAAATTAGTCCGACAAAAAGACCTTACTCAAATAGCCAACGAACTCAACAAATTTTATTTAACTGATTGTAATTTTAACAGATACTTTACCTTCCTTGATTCGGAAATTACACATATTTATAAAAAACTCCCGAATTATCGAGCACTACGGGATTTTCCAAACGAATTTGAATCGATAGAGAATTTGAAAAGTGATCATAAAGTCACAGAAAAGTTTAGTACCACTTTGGCTTGTATTATATTATAAATAAACACATTATTAAATTTTATTAAAAGTTTTATATTATTCGTTTGCCTTAAAAATGGTTAAAACACGACGAGGGGGCAATAATGAAGAAACACAACAAGTAACGGCTCAGATCCACGGGGAAAACGAAGATAACTTAAGTGGAATTTTTCCATTAGAGGAGTCACCTCAGCCAAATACAGTGGGTGGAAATGATGGAAATATTTTCGAGGTCATAGGGGTCCAAAAGCAGCTAATGGCTGAAATCCTACCTTTCAACCCCGAGAATAATTCGGAACAAATTATTGACAAAGTAAATAAAGTCATCACACAAACGAACACACTGAAAGAACAAACGATGCGACTTACACATACGTACGATGCACTGGAGACCCATATAGAACGACTCACACAAACACAAAATCAAATACGTACTAAAAACGCACTACGTCAGGCAGAACTTATTAGACAATCAGAAATACTCGATAACTTAAATAAACAATTCGATCAACTCGCACTAAACATAGGGAAAACAACACAAACATTCCAAAAACTCAATCAAACAGTCACGGCACAAACACAAGCCATAGTCAATTTAGAACAGGAAGATGATCGCATATACGAGGCTATCGCCCAACACAAAAAAGACGTGGAATCGATCATCACCCGAAAATTAAATAACGTACAAGGCAGAGGAGTTTCTCAATTGAAAGTAGATTTACCCACTTTTAGCGCAGCTGCAAGTGATCGACCAATCAAATTCCTTAAAGCCTTAAAAACTTACATTGAAATAACTTCCATAGAAACTGACACGATTAAATTAGTATTATCTCAAGCATTAAAAGGCCCGGCACTTGATTGGTTTGAGCACATCGAAGAAAGAATAAATTCCATGAATGATTTTGAAACTTTATTTTTGAACAAATATTGGAACGCGACGGTACAAGCTAAAGTTCGTCGAGCGCTCGAATGGAATGCATACGAAGCCACTAATAATATGAGCCGTAGTGAATACGTGTTAAATTTGTATAGTTACGTGAAAATGTTATCAGCACCACCCACTGAAGCGGAGGCCGTTGAGAAATTCGCAAATCATTTTGACGAAGTCGTACAGCAGTCTATAATTCTTCGGGGAATTAACAAAATTGACGATCTCATAAAACTCTTAGATTCTATGGATGCAGTAGGCGCGTTAAATAGCTCAATTTCGATTCGAGAAAATTCATACATAGATTCCGGGAGACAAATAAACTCAAGCCCTACGCGGAATCATAGCAACTTCCGAGCCTCAACACCAAACCCTCCCAATAGCAATTGGCGTGACCGCGGTAACAATACAAATAATACCACCATAAACCGAAATACGAACTCAGGTCAACAAACTAACAACAACAATAATAATTCCAATCGACCATACGTAGAAAGACCACAAAGTAGCTCATACAATCGAGGGACACAGGGAACTCAAATAAATTTAATTGAAGAGATCCCAAATCAGGAAAACGAATAGACGTTGTATCCCAAACCCCTGAAGATTATCAAACCTATACTTCATGGGATACAACGATCAGAGGGGGCATTACAAAGACAAGTATATTAAAAAATTATGAATCCAAGCCCGAACAAAAAAATAACATAAACACCTTACACACTACCACGCTACCACATGGAAATAAAAATTTAAAAATAATGTCGAAAATTAACAATAATCAAGGGAATCTACTTATCAAGGCTCAAGAATGTTTGATACCTCGTACATATACAGTTTTGGTTCCATTTGATAACCAGCTTGAAAAAAAAGTGACTGAGGAGAATAAGTCTAATATTGTTACAAATGCATGCCATTCCTACTCAATTTGCCATAAAAATCAAATAAAAAGTTGTTCAGTAGTCAAACCAGAAATACATACAGTATTCGATGATTTAAGACAGACACTACTAGAAGAACCACACAGCGAAAATCAGTTAACCAATAAAGCTTTTTTATGCCCGGAAATCAATATTGAGATAAAAGGCGTTGAACTAGAGGCCTTAATAGATACGGGGAGTAAACTCACATGTATATCTGAAGACACTTATGAAAAATATAACGATGCATGGAAAATTTTCCCTACCCTTCCGGTAATTGGATTCCAAGCATGCGGTTTTATCGGTGAAATACTATCGGTACTAATATCGGTGATACTAGGAATTGATTTTTTAAAGAAAAATAAAGTAGAAATCCACTTAGACAAAGACGAAATTATTTTCCCTTACGAACATAAACATAAGGTAATACAATTTAATACATATAAAAAAGAACTAGACACAATAGAATTTATCCAAAACGAATCAGAGCTCAGTAATTCCAATGATGAGGTTCTGGTTACAGATTTACAAATATCTGATGACGAGATATCTGAGAAATTACGAAAGCTAAAAAACATTAATAATACACAGAAGAACCAACTTGAATGCTTAATAAAACATTATAGACATATTTTTCGTAAAGAACCGGGACAATTTAAGTCATACACATACAAATTGAAAGTCACTAATGATGAACCTTACTTTTTATTCCCTTACCCTGTATCCACCAAGCTAAAAGAAAAGGTCGATAACGAGATTAAACGAATGCTTAAACTTAATATAATAGAACACTTGGATAGCGTATACGTAAACCCGCTTACTATAGTTTCAAAATCTGATGGTTCGGTACGAATATGCCTTGATGCACGAAAGTTGAATGAACGACTAGTAAGTGATCACGATGGAGCCGAGGAAATGGACGAAGTGTTAAGGAAATGTAGTAACATTGGGGTAATGACAAGCGTTGATCTAACAACAAGCTTTTGGCAGATCCCGTTGCACAAAGAATCACGGAAATACACGGCATTTTCGCTTAAAAAAAGAACGTACCATTTCAAGGTTGTGCCTTTCGGTTTGAAGATAAGTAGCGCTGCTTTAACTAGAGCATCTGATTTTTTACTCAATGGTATCCGAGATTTTATAATCGATTTTGTAGATGATTATTTATGTGTGTCTAAAACATTTCCTGATCACTTGAACCACCTCAGGATCCTTTTTGAAAGAATTTCAAACGAAAATATAACTATAAATTTTAAAAAAGTCGAATTTTGTCGGGAAGAAATTAAATTTGTAGGACATATGCTATCTCTACATGGTATTAAACCCGACCCGGAAAAAATAGAAAAAATAAAAAACTTTCCAATACCCAGAAACGCCAAAGAAATCAAAGGATTTCAAGGGTTAGTAACCTTTTGTGCCAAATTCTCACATAGTGTTTGGGGACAAATGGAACCATTACTGGAATTGATCCGCAAGGAAAAAACCTGGAATTGGGGAGACAAGCATTTACAGGCCTTTAACAGAGTAAAGGAACTGTTCCACGACGATTTATTCTTAAATCACCCCGATTTAAACAAACCCTTTGTATTGTATACCGATGCAAGTAATATCGCACTTGGAGCTATCCTATGCCAAAAAGATCAAGATGAAAACGAAAGGGTAGTATACATGGCCAGTCGTACGATAAAAGGGGCGGAGAAAAATTACTTTACTACAGAACTTGAATTATTAGCAATCGTTTGGGCATTACACAAATTCCGTTCTTTCATTTTGGGTACCAAGGTTTATATTAAATGTGACCATCGTGCGTTATCATATTTAATGTCATGCAAATTTTTAAGTGCCCGATTAACGCGATGGATGCTTTCCATTCAGGATTATAATTTTGAAATAACACATATCAAGGGAAGCGAAAACGTTGCGGCCGATTCATTAAGTAGATACGCATATGAAAAGGACCAAAACAGGATTGAGGAATTTAATATATTTACAATATTAACTAGAAAACCGGATAACAATATATTAAAACAACTTAAAGACATATCAAACTTACAATCAACGGATAAAAGAATACGCGCCATTAAAGAAAAAATAAAGAATGGACATGAATATACCCGGTATAAACTGGAAGGAGAAATCCTCTATCAATTATGTAATCATAGAAAGAAAATTCTCCTACCAACATGCCTAGCCAAAGAAATTATTATAGAAGTGCATGAGTTATATGCACACATTGGGGCCAATAAATGTGTAGCAATGCTCAAAGACGATTTTGCATATCCAAAATTTAAAAAATTTGCAGCAAGAACACTTCGTACTTGCGATACGTGTCAAAGAACAAAAATATATACTACGGGATCACATTTTGAAACACGACCAATCCTACCCGACGGACCCAAAGATTTAATTTCGATTGATTTCTATGGACCATTGCCCATTTCACGGGGAGGGGTGCGCCACATTTTGGCCGTAATCGATGTTTTTACGAAATTTGTGGTATTGTATCCGATTAGGCGAGCCGACACGACAACAACAATTAAAAAATTATTCAATCACTACTTCCCGACATATGGTAAACCTAATCGTATACAATCAGATCACGGAACTCAGTTCACCGCGAATAAGTGGCGGAAAACACTCGAAGAAGCCGGGATTAAAATTTGTTTTTCCTCTATACGACACCCACAAAGTAATACAATTGAACGGGTGAATCGGGAGCTAGGACGATTTTTTCGAGTATTAGTCAGAGACAAACACAAAAATTGGGGAAACTGGGTAGATTTTATCCAAAATTGTATAAATGAAAGCCACCATGACACAACAGAATACACCCCTACAGAATTACAACTAGACACCTTACCTATACGATTTTGGCATAAGCATATCGAGGCCCCTGATAAAACACCAATACCCTACATTGATAAAGTTAACTTAGCAGCTAATAGGATTGAAAGAAAAGGAAGGAAAAGGGCAGATAAACATAACACACTAAAGAAATACACAGATTATAAGTTGGGAAGTCTAGTCCTAATAAAAACAAACCCAGTATCGTTTTCGGAAAGCGGGATTACTGCTAAATTTTCAGAACTATATGAAGGCCCTTATACCATCACTAAAATTATAAATCACTCCACCTTTATTTTAACTAACGACCAAAATAAATCAGGGGAATGTTTCATGGTATTGAATTGCGTCCTTACTTTACACAGAATGAGGACAAAGAGACAACAACAACGGCTTAACCGCAAAATAAAGCGGACTAAACAACGCCTAGAGACATTATTACGAGAATTAAACCAGTCACAAATGGACCTTGGTCCATCAGAAGGCCCACGTAACCCATCACAGTCGCCTACAAAAAATCCGCCGCGAGAAACGAAAACGGAGACACACGATGATTATATCGATATCGAAAATGACATCGCGATTGAGGACCTCGAGCGCCTCACATTATAATAAAACAGCATGAGGTGAGGGAAAATGTGTTGTCAGTGTCGTCAGTAGTTTGGGACAAATATCAACCGTATAAGCATAAATACATAAATAACAAACCCTTAATAGATGGGAAAGAATGCCGAAAGGAGAATAAAAAAAAAAATTAGAAAAACTACAGGAAAGGGAGAAGCAACTCCAAACAGTTTCCCATGGGCCACGTGACCAACGAGGACAAGTTGCCGTGGCACGAACGGAAACGGAAAAGAAGGAACATCTGGAAATGACGAAAATCCAGCAGATACGAGCGGAGCAATGGGTCATGGGGTTCCCGTACCCAACAAATACTCAGGCTCCAATCGTTGCACCCTCTACATCTATCCTTCCTACGATTCCCCTTCCCCCACCCCTAACCCAAACCCCACCACCACTCACGACTCATCCTTTTCATGAAACCTCCACATCAATATCCATCGAAAAAAAATTACGAGACGCCCTCAACACACTTTTCGGTCCACCACCAACCAAAACAAAAACCACCTGCTCCCGACTTTTTGACTGCGCTCCTGTTCAAATCAGCCGACCCATCATTCCACCCACACAACCAAAAATCAAATCAATCATAGTCATCCCACCTCATTCCAAATTCAGTCAACAAAACAAAAAAACACAAGAAAACACGACAAACACGCCACCCAAACCCAAGTTGACACCTACAACCACACCCATCGCTACACCTACAAAAACCATCACACAACCTCATCCCTTAAACAAGCCTCGACCACATCGCCTCCGTAAAAAGTTCAAGCCAGTACAAAACATTCAGAGATACGTAAAAACCGATGTAAATAACAATAAATAAAACTCATTACTTCTAACCTAATTTGTTCATAGAAAAATATTTTTTTTATTTTCACAAATTAGAGGGGGCAGATGCAAGGGGGCACTTCTACGATCTAGAATTTATAATACACGCTTTACATTTATACTTATATTCTTTTATTTATTGTATTTTCTTATAATAAAAAATCCGTCTAATAGACAATTCAAATTTTTTGTACATACATATATTTCATTTTATAAAAAAAATTCCTATTTTCAAATTCAAATTTGAACGCCGCGCGCGGGGAATGTGCGTCTAGTACGTTAAGAAAACGCTAGAGTGCGGGAAAACCTGCTACTCAAAAGGAAATAACGTTAGCATAAAAGGCACCATTGCGCAATGCAAAGGCAGTTCATCTTCCAGCGACCCTGGGACGCGGTATATCCGTTGCTCACCCAGACCTGGAACTTTCCCGTGCACCGGTACCATACCGCGACGAGCACGAAGGGAGAGAAAGAGACGAAGAGAGGAAGAGACGAAGTACGAAGGCCGATAGCTGAAAAGTAAGTGTGTACACCATCACCAAGGTAACACTTCCACTAACCGGTACCTACTTGGACTTTCGGTGCTCGACCGCTTTAAGCGTGGAGACGACGCACCCCCAAGTAGTCGAGGCACTAGGGTTAGCGATCACGTTCTTAGGCGAAGTTCCTGGGTTGATGACTTGAGCAGTGCTCAAGACACCCAAGGGCCCTGAGAACGACCTAACCTTACGTGACTTGGTCGGATAGGTAGTTACCTGACACTAACTTTCCGCGGCTGTAATAAAATTTCGTATTAGTCTAACCTAACGTGTTCAAGCAGAGATACTAAAGAGGGAAATTTCAAATTGTCATTTTGTAAAATTTTCTATTAAAAAGGCGGATAAATTTTAAGTGAATTGTCGAGTATAGTATATATTGTTTTTTTTTTATTAACGTAAAAAATTGCGAACACTCAAATAAAATTAATACATGTAAAAATTTAAGATATAATTTCCTTAGAATCATATGATTGAATAAATATAAGATAATTAAAAATAAATTGATTGTACTTATTTAAGCAAACCTTCCCCTCCATATAAGATTGCGAGTTCCTTTTTATAGTTTAAGATAAAAACTAGAAAATAGCTGTTAAGATTTGAAATCATTTAATAAACTGAGAATATTATCTGAACCCCAAAAAGGGACAGGAATAAAATAAAAAAAGATATTAGATTAGAAAAATATTGAATAAGTTAAAAAAGATATTAAATTATTGAATTGATTAAATTAAGGAAATATTCAGGAAAACTCAATAAAGTAATAATCAATGAACAATTGCTGTATATGGTGCAGGAATTAATTGATTATTCAACAGATAAATTTTGAAACTTGATAATAAATTTTTTCTAAGTATTGTATATAATCGGCAAAGTTGAGCAATTTCGCTCTTTTACACAGGGCCACGAACCCGCCCTCCGACATATAAACACAATCATTGTTTGTATGTTGGTTCCTAATCTTAGAGTTTCCTCGGTACAGATAATATTCTTAGCCGATTGTTACTACCACAAATTAACCGGGGTTATACACAAAGAAAAGGAAGTCGTAGTATTCCGACGACAACGATAGCTCAGTGCAGCGACTGCTCAGTACTTCGACAGCCAATCATAAGGCAGATTACTTTGACTTTCTTCTTATACTGCTTCGTGATTGGCTGTCGAAATACTGAACAGTCGCTGAACTGAGCTATCGTTGTCGTCGGAATACACGTCACTGAAATGAACATTCATAGTTTTACTGCAAAATTGAAGTGAACTGTCGTTATTTCGGACCCCACCCAGTAGTTTTGTAACTTATAAGCTTAAAGATGTTTTAGTAGTAAATGATCTTGCACTACCCATGGAATGCGTAAGTCCCGAATTATCTAAGTATTGCCAAAGGGAAACAAATATTTTCATCCCTCCGTTTAGAAAAATACCTATTATAATTATAGGTCAAAATGATATCGATTTGATCATTACTCGAAAATTCCATTTTCTAGAATTAAATAATTTAGTTATTTCCCAATGCTTATTAGGATGGTCAATTCATGGTGTGGGTGGGTTAAGTAAAAATAAAAAGGTTAACTTGGTAAATAAAACAAGCAAGAATTCAAAATTATTAAAAAAATTAGAAGCAATTGAAAAACAAATCGAAAGTTACTTTGACATTGAATCGCTAGGAGAACGTTATTTTGTAAAGATTACTGAAGAGAATAACTTAGCTACTGAACTATTAAAAAAACTAGTAAATTCATTAATGGTTGTTGGGAGGTCGGTCTCTTATGGAAAAACGAATGCGAATTTATTACAGACGGACTTACAACAGCAAGTCGTAGACTACAATTTTTAGAAAAGAGGTTTGAACGTGGCAAAAAATTTGCTGAAATATATATGTGTAAAATGAAACGATTATTAGATAACAATTTTGCTGAAAAAGTTCCAGAAACTTCCACAAATGAAAAAATTTGGTATTTGCCGCATTTCAATGTGCAAAATCCTAATAAACCAGGTAAAGTTAGGTTAGTATTTGACGCAGCAGCAAAAACTAAATCTATCAACTTTAATGATTTATTTTTGACCGGACCTGACCTTTTGAAATCATTACTTGGAGTTTTGATGCGTTTTCGTCAATATTCTTTTGCGTTAAAAGCCAATTTGAAAGATACGTTTCTGAAGATCAAAATTTGTGAAGAGGATAGGGACGCGCAACGATTTCTTCGGAAGGATGGAGAAAGAAATTTTAAAGAATTTAGGATGTCTTCTATGTTATTTAACGCAAAATCTTCACCTTGTACAGCATTATACATCAAAAATAAAAATGCTAGCTTGTTTTTATCGCGATATTCTCATGCAGCCAACAGTATTATAGAAAACAGTTACATGGATAATTATTTAGATAGCTGTAAATCTTTTAAAGAAGCTAAAGACGAATTATCTCAAGTAAAAGAAATTAACGAACACGCGAATTGGGAAATGCATGGGTGGGCCAGTAATTACCCTCCAGTATTAGAAAAAGTTCTTTCCTCTGAGGCCCCAAAGAAACTGTTAGATTCGGAATCAGAAAAAATGTTAGGCTTGCATTAGTTAAATTCATACGATAAGTCAACTTTTAAATAAATGAAAGCAAAATTTTCCCTGAAATTCTCATCGGCAGTAAAGTTCCCACAAAACGAGAATTTTTAAATGTAATAATGTCCATTTACGATCCTTTAGGTTTTCTATCTCCTTTTACAATTCGGTCCCGGATTCTAATGCGTGAAATTTGTGGTAGTGGTATTGATTGGGATCAAGAGCTCCATGAGTCTGAATTTGTTTTTTGGAAACAATGGCTAAAGGGTATGAACGAAATCAAATCAATTGCTATCGATCGCTGCTATCAATTAAAAAACTTTTAGCAAGACACAGCAGAATTGCACGTTTTCTGTAAAGCTTATGCAGCTGTAGCATATTTGAGGTTTCCCCTTTCAGAAGAAAAATTTCACATTTCTTTTGTTCTTGCTAAAAGTCATGTAGCTTCTCCAAAACCACAAACGATTCCGCGCCTTGAATTGGAAGAAGCACTAGTAGCAGTTAGAATATCAAAAGTGATTAACGAAGAACATGACACTAAAGTATCACGACGCGTTTTCTGGACTGACTCTCAAATTCTCCTACACTGGATTAATAAAGACGTACATGAATTCAAAACATTCGTTGCAAAATAGAATAGGTGAAATTCAGGAATACTCGTAAGTATCAGAATGGCGATGGATCTCATCAATCGGAAATCCGGCTGGCTTTTCGATGAGACTTACTACTGAAAGCTTAAGTATTAAGAGTAGATAGTATTCAGGCCCGTCCTTTTTGAGTAAAAATGAGAATCTTTGGCAAAAGTCATCTTTACTTTCTAATAATGAGAATGATCATGCATGCGAAATCGAAAAGAAAAAAATAGTTACTCATAAAAACGAAATAAAAAACAATTATAGATGTATAAAGATTTTTCTCATAGAGAAGTCTTTGCTTAACGTTGTATTACGTATTTAAATTCATTAAGAAAAAATGTAAAAGTTTCAAAAATCTTCAGGATTCATGCGTGGTAGAAATATTTGAAAAGGCAAAAACGTTTTGTTTTAAATTAAGTTAACATAATTCATTTCCTCAAGATATTAATTCTTTGATTCATGGAAAGAACATTTCTAAAAGCAGTCGAATTTTAAATCTTAGCCCCTATCTTGACGATTCTCAAAGTTTACGTGCTGAGGGGCGTTTAAAGAATTTTACTGAAAGCGATTCTTTGTCAAAGTTGGTTATTTTGGATACTAAGGATCACATCGATAAACTGTTAGTAAAACGTTACCATGAAATTTTTTATCACGCAAATCATGATATCGTAGTAAATGGAATAAGACAAAAATTTTGTGTTTTGGGTCTTATTCAATTTTTACGTAGTTTAATTCATCAATGTATAACATGTCAATTTTTTCGACGATAACCCGCCAACCCTAAAATAGCTGATTTACTTCCTGCTAGATTAGGTTTTCGATTACGTTCATTCAGTCATTGCGGGCTTGATTACTTCGGTCCTTTCGAAGTAACAGTAGATCGTCGTCGAGAAAAAAAATATGGAGTCTTATTGACTTGTATGACTACCTGGGCAGTACATCTAGAAATGGCCTTCAGTTTAAGCACTGATTCGGTAATTATGGCCTAAAAAGATTTATTGCAAGGAGGGGTTCTCCATTAGCGATTTATTGTGATAATGAAACGAACTTTTGAAGAATGAGCAATGAGTTGAAAAACGAGATGAAAAAAGTATATTTTCACAAATTAAATGAATTTGCAATTCAAAAAGAGATTTCATGGAATTTTAATCTCTCTAGCGCTTCACACATGATTGGTGCATGGAAACACTTAATTCGATCTATTTTAAATATATTTATTTTGTTTCAAAATATAGTTACAAACGTAAGTTTAGTCGAGACTTAGATTCGAAAAAGAAGATACATAAAGTATATATTTTTGATTATATTCATAAAGGAGAAGATGAAGAATCATGTAAAATAACGAAAACAGATACAAGTAAATAAGAAGATGATACAGAAATTTTTGATGAAATATCAGAGTATGCAGATGACTGCTATTTGCGCCCTATGGAAGCAGCATAGCAATTACAAGAGTTTCCTCTGTGTGAACAAAGTAATTCGATATTTAACTTACTAATACACATTGAAAATGAACAAAAAATAGTTTTTTAAAAACCAGGTGTGGGTCTCGGGACCCCTGGCAAAAGTGAAACTTCAGCTAACTCAAATGTTATTAAACTTGGTATAATAAAAACTAAAAAAATTCGAGTACACCTAATTTCAATACATCTTTGAGAATCTGATATTAAAATAGTAAAAATTTTAATATAATTACGTATTCGAGCTCGCACATGCATAAAATACATTTACCTTAATACATTACTTATGTTATGATTTTCGCATTCTAAGTACCTCCATGTTTGCTATGATGTATGTAATACATGTACCAATTGTTTGTCATGTAATGCAGAATGAAACGAAAATTTTCACTATACTGCGCCGAAAGAAGGTACTTTTGTCCCGTTTCGTAAAACAAAAATTCCTTCTATTTAAAACTAATTTTCGTACATTTGATATGTCATTATATGTGTTGAATAAATTTTTGTTGGAATCTTTGTATCCGACAAATAAAATTTTTTTTTAATTTTGGCTACCAGAAAAGTAAAATAATCCACTATACCTTATTAAAATTAAAGAAAGCAATAGATGAATAGCTGTTTTTCATTGTAAAATTGTAATTTTTCATTTCATTGGTTTTCTACCATCACTTATAATTTAATATTTAAATTCACCCGTGCTGAACTTATTTCTACTCATCTCAAAATTAATAAAAAGAATGTAGATTTTTGTCACGTCACAATTTTTCTTCGCTGTGTCTATTCGCACCTTATATCCACGTATACGCATGCGCCTCGCTCGCTTCGCTCGCTCGGAAAAAAAAATAAACTTGGACCATATAAGTACCAGACAGTAGAGTTGCCCACTGCGCATGCGTATTCACTATTTGCACGTAATTACGTGGATATACGGCGCGTTTTGGTGCGATTAGATACTACGATTTTTCTTATAATACATTATAAAGAACAGAAAATAAATCAATTTATAGGTAGGATATAAAGGTTTTAGCTTTGCCTTTGAAATATGAATTATTATTTTCAGAATTACTACGATTATTTGTATGAATCCGTGTAACATATTTTTGCACCTCAATAATTATTTTCTATACGTGGGATTATTTTTGGCCTATCTGGCTTCCTTTTCAAGAAACAACTGTTTTTCTAATATTGGGAGATTAGGTTGTGACAAAAATTTTTCGAAGATCTCGTCAACGTCCATATTAATTTTCCAAACGTGCCACTCTAAATAAAAAATTTTTTTTGACTTGTTCTTTTCAAGATACAGTTGAAAAATAGAAAAATTAAGATTATGTTTGTTCATAGTCTAACCCCTCTCTACTTGTGCACATCGATTGTGTAGAGTCCCTTTAGGAAACCCCTAGGAATTGTTATTTTTAGCCAATTTTGCTTCCCTTTCAAGATACAGCTTTTTTTTGGTTTTAAAAAGTTAAATTGTCGTATCATACATACATATATACATACGAAAAGATGAATAGAAAATAAAAGCGTGTTAAAAAAAACAATTTTTACTTTGTTTTTCGAAGACTTCAAAGACATCAAGCGATGTTTTGTGTCCAACATTATTTACCTGACAGTACCTTAGCTGTCACAGAGGCCTAGTTAAGCCCGTATTATAGACCAAGAGCTAAGTCCAAAGGGTGATCAAAATTTTAACCCGCCGCCACTTTCACCAGAATTAAGGAACCTTATGATTTGTAGAGATCCTAAATATTTTGATCATATTTCATTGTGGTAAAGAGAGTTATATGGTAATTAAAGTTGTGCCACATGATCTTTTTTATTAACCAGCAGCAACTTGCACCAATAAATAAAAAATAAAAAGTTGTCAACTGAAAGTTCCATTTGCGGCAAGATTAAAATGCATGTTGTGCCCGAAAATTGACCTTCATAAAAATAGACCCCCTACCCGATTTTATCTACAACACTCACCTAAGACAATAGATTATGCATTGTAGATAACATTATAGATAAGAATACAATATCTATATTTTTGGAGGTCGATTTTCGGGTACGAGGTGCATTCTGATATTGCTGCAAATGGCACCTTACGAACAACTTTTTATTTTTCATCCATTGGTGTAAGTTGCGGCTGGTTAATAAAAAAAATCATATGACACAACTATAACTACCACATAACTCCTTACCACTATAAAATATGACCGAAATATTTTGGATCCTTACGAATCATAAGGTTCCTCAATTTTAGTAAAAGTGGCGGCTGGATAAAATTTTGATGACCCTCGGGCCTCAGCTCTTGGTCTATTATAGCCACATTACGGTTTTGACCAATCAGGGCTCAGAGAAAAAATATTTTTTTTCGAGGATGCAAGGTTTAGGTTGGTAGCACCTTGCATGTCTGATGTCAGTTCCCAATTTCCAACCATTTCCGTTCTAAAGCGCCATAATTTAAATAACAATTTTGGCATTAATACAACAAACGAAATAGTGATAGTAATGCAATCACAAATTATATTAAAATGGGTAATAAAATAATAATTTATAAAAACGTAGTGTGTAATTATAAAAACGTAATCCACGCACAGATTCAAACATTTGTTCATCGTTACAACGACAGTACGAATATAATAAATTGCCAATAATAATAATAATAATGAAAATAAAAATAATAATAACAATCATTATAATATAAATAATTTTGAAAATAATAATAATAATAATAATAGTAAGAATGATACTGATACTATTAATATCAATAACTATATAAAAACTCAAACAAAAAATGTGATAACAAATAAAAAAACAATACCAATAATAATAGTAAAAACATTAATAATAATGATAATATAATAATAATATCAATAATAATAATATTAATAATAATAACAATAGAATTAATCACGATAACGATAGTAATAATAATAAAACTAGTATTATTCATGATAATGCTAGTAATCATGATAATATAATAATAATAATACTAATAAAATTGGACAACCAAATAACCAATTGTAAGGACGAATACGATACAATTATTAAATTTCTGTTGTGTGGTCTTCCATTTATATTTTATAAAACTCATATTTCAAAATTACTAACTCTACATATAAATAATAAGACCTAAAAGTTGTGAAATACAATAGCCTTATTCTTTTGAGAACACTAAGTAAGTATAACTAAAATTGATATAATTTATTCTTCAGTTGAAGTTGAAGTAGCACTAGCAGCAGCAGCAGCAGCATTACTAGCAGCCTAGTAGTTTTTTTTTTTTTTTTTTTTTTTTTTGTGTGGAGGGAGGGGAAATGCATTGAGGCACACCGCAGGGACAGCGGTAGTGTTGGACTCGGTGGATTTTTTTTATTAGACCACCCATACCCACTAAACCCCCCCCCCATGCCGCGTGGCTTTTGATCCACCTCGGAACCGCGTTAGCATTACTTCAGAGTGGAGCCACCAGGGAGACCATCGCGTCTCACAGCATTAACGAGCTATCTCGCCACCATTTGCTAGAGGTGCTGATGCTCTTGAGTCCTGAAAAGAACTCAAGGTCCCTGAGGACCAGCACCTTGTCTAGCGCCACCTACTTAGCCAGCACCACTATAAGCTTAATGCTTTCCCTTGCTGATAGGTAAAATACCCAGCGCAGCGTGGGTCCACATTAGCCTGTCTTTTAACTCAAGGCCTTTTTGCCTTATTTTGATCCTGCTAGGGCCTTATCCCTGGCCTCTTTTAGGGCTTTCCTAAATAAAGGGCAGCTCCCGCTGCCTGCTTCGTGCTTGTTGTCCGTTGTTGGGCAAAGGAAGCACCGTGCTGGGCCTAGACACTCTTTCTTCCGGTGATTTGAGCTTTCACACCGGAAGCAAAGCTTGGCTCTGTTTTCGTTCTTGCAGTTGCCAGAGACGTGTCCATATCCCAGGCATTTGTAACATCTTGTTACTTCAATTCTTCTTTGAATTCGGCAGCTTACAAAGCCAACTCGTAACCTGCCTTCCTTTTCTACTTGTCTGGCAGATGCTTCGTCCATCTTTATTGAAGCCGGCCTCTGTCCTCTGGCATTTAGCTTTAAGAGAGCTACTTCTGGCTCCTGGCTCTAATGTCCAAAAGTCCTAGCGGAAGCGTCTTTGACCTCATCTTCCACTACAATGGCATCCAGGTCTTGTAAATCTAATGTCACTTTTTTGTTGCTCATTTTGACAGTACCCTGTCCAGCTACCGACTTTTCAATTTGCTGTGAGAATGCAGTAGCATTCTCTACACCTTTGGCCTTAATAAGTATGTCTCCTTTTTTTGTAGTGACAACACTTTGGACTGCCACGTTAGCCTTATTGGGGTCAAAGTTTGCCTTCATCATCTTCAGCACCGTTGCAAAGGTCTGCCCTTCAGCCATCTTCACTACTACTGTTGTTGTGGCGTCCACTTTTTTCTTCTGGCTTATTTTGTCATTCAGGGAAATTTCTTCTTGTTTGCCACTGCCTGTTTTCTTTTTCTTTGAAGACATAGTCTGCTGGCGTTTCTCAGGGCTGTCCGATGGGCTCCTGTTTCTTTTACTTCGTTCTATTTCTTTTAGGGCAGTATTCAGGGTTTTTTTCTGTACATGCCGTCGAAAATTATCTCGCCTTTGTTCCCTCCACTGCAGAGATTTAAATGACAACTTTCAAGCGTTGGTATACATATCTTCTTCAGTAAGACAGCCTTTTCTCAGCAACTTTGCCTCTTAATGATGCTTAAAATCGGCTTTGAGCCCATTTTTAACAGCGTTCGCTGTGTTGCCGTACTTATCGTTAATTATTTGTAGCGTCTCTGTAATGCCTTTCGTTGCTGATTGGACTTTATTAGCAACTTGCTGTCGCTTTACTCTGAGCATAGTGACACTTTTTTCTAAAAAGGCAAGCTCCTCCCGGGTCTGGTTGCTAATTACTGACACGTTGCTGTCCTCGGTGTCGTTAGTGCCTATACTCGACAGGCTTCCTCTTCGTTCTTTAACTGTAAGAAAAGGCCATGGAACATTTAGCAGTCCCTGTTGGCCATGAGCCACGTCTTTGTGCCCCCCCCCAGAATCCGTGGGGCCTACGACAGTCACCCGGGCTTTCACTAGATCGGAACTGCCGGCGGATTCCCTCAGAGAGGTTACCGCCTGGGGTACTAGTTTTGCAAGGAGTAGTAGTAGTAGTAGTAGTAGTAGTAGTAGTAGTAGTAGTAGTAGTAGTAGTAGTAGTAGTAGAAGTAGTAGTAGTAGTAGTAGTAGTAGTAGTAGTAGTAGTAGTAGTAGTAGTAGTAGTAGTAGTAGTAGTAGTAGTAGTAGTAGTAGTATTTTTTTTTTTTTTTTTTTTTTTTTTTTTTTTTTTTTTTTTTTGTGGAGGGAGGGGAAATGCATTGAGGCACACCGCAGGGACAGCGGTAGTGTGGGACTCGGTGGATTTTTTTTATTAGACCACCCATACCCACTAAAACCCCCCCCATGCCGCGTGGCTTTTGATCCACCCCGGAACCGCGTTAGCATTACTTCGGGGTGGAGCCACCAGGGAGACCATCGCGTCTCACAGCATTAACGAGCTAACTCGCCACCATTTGCTAGAGGTGCTGATGCTCTCGAGTCCTGAAAAGGACTCGGGGTCCCTGAGGACCAGCACCCTGTCTTGCGCTTCATAGTAGGCCGCCTACTCAGCCAGCACCACTATAAGCTTAATGCTTTCCCTTGCTGATAGGTAAAAAGTACCCAGCGCAGCGTGGGTCCACATATGCCTGTCTTTCCACTGAAGGCCTTTCTGCCTTATTTTGACCCTGCTTGGGCCTTATCCCTGGCCTCTTTCAGGGCTCTTCTAAATAAAGGGCAGCTTCCGCTGCCTGCTTCGTGCTTGTTGTCCGTTGTTGGGCAAAAAAAGCACCGTGCTGGACCTAGGCACTCTTTCTTCCGGTGGTTTGAGCTTCCACACCGGAAGCAAAGCTTGGATCTGTTTTCTTCCCTACAGTTGCCCGAGACGTGTCCATATCCCAGGCATTTAAAACATCTTGTTACTTCGATTCTTCTTCGAATTTGGCAGCTTACAAAGCCAACTCGTAACCTGCCTTCCTTTTCTACTTGTCTGGCAGTTGTTTCGTCCACCTTGATTAAAGCCAGCCTCTGTCCTCTGGCATTTGGCTTTAAGAGAGCAACTTTTAGCTCCTGGCTCTGATGTCCAAAAGTCCTAGCGAAAGCCTCTTTGACCCCATCTTCCTCTAAAATGGCATCCAGGTCTCGGACCTCTAATGTCACTTTTCTGTCGCTCATTTTCACGGTACCCTGTCCGGCTACCGACTTTTCAATTTGCTGTGAGAATGCAGTAGCATTCTCTACACCTTTGGCTTTAATAAGTATGTCTCCTTTTTTTGTAGTGACAACACTTTGGACTGCCACTTTAGCCTTATCGGGGTCAAAGTTCGCCTTCATAGTCTTCAGCACCGTTGCAAAGGTCTGCCCTTCAGCCATCTTTACTACTACTGTTGTTGTGGATTCCACTTTTTTCTTCTGGCTTGTTTTGTCATTCAGGGGAATTTCCTCTTGTTTGCCACTACCTGTCTTCTTTTTCTTTAAAGACATAGTATGCTGGCGTTTTTCAGGGCTGTCCGATGGGCTCCTGTTTCTCTTACTTCGTTCTATTTCCTTTAAGGCAGTGTTCAGGGTTCGTTTCTGTACATGCCGACGGAAATTATCTCGCCTTTTTTTCCTCCACTGCAGGGATTCAAATGACGACTTCCAAGCGTTCATGTACAAATCTTCTTCAGTAAGACAGCGTTCTCTTAGCACCTCTGCCTCTTGAAGATGCTTAAGCGCCGCTTTGAGCCCATTTTTAACAGCGTTCGCTGTGTTGCCGTACTTATCATTAATCAGTTTTAGCGTCTCTGTAATGTCATTCGTTGCAGATTGGACTTTATCAGCAACTTGCTGTCGCTTTTTTCCGAGCCTAGTAGCACTTTCTTCTAAAGAGGCAAGCTCTTCCTGGGTCTGGTTGCTAAATACCGACACCTTGCTAACCTCGGTGTCGTTAGTGCCTATACTCGACAGGCATCCTCGTCGACCTTTGTCTGAAAAGAAAGGCCATGGAACATTTAGCAGTCCCTGTTGGCCATGAGACACGTCTTTGTGGCCCCCCCCAGAATCCGTGGGGCCTGCGTCAGTCACCCGGGCTTTCACCGGATCGGAACTGACGGCGGATTCCCTCAGAGAGGTTACCGCCTGGGGTACCTGTTTTACATCGACGTTTTCCATTTTGGCATCTTTTTAGTTTCGTACTGACCCGCGAAGGCCAGCACTACCCTTTTTTTCCTAAAAATAAGCATTTGGAAAGGGTTAAAACCAGGGCAGCAGCCCTCTCTGTTGCCAGAGAGAGATGCTACTTGCTCGGGCCGGCCGGGAGTCGCCACTCTCCCTCAGTCCCACCCGTGGAGACTGCCCTGGCGTTGAGTAACCAGTGTAAGAAGGGTGTTCGTGTGTAATGTATGTAATTGTTGGTACACAACGATCATCCCAGCGAGACGAGCGGCAGGCGTACAGTCCCGAGACCACGCAGACAACCCAACAAAACGGGCTGGCGTAAGGCACTAAGGTGCCGCCATATAGCCTCCTCAGTAGTAGTAAGCCTAGATTAGTCGGCCCACCACGTCTTTTTTGTTTATGAGGCGTACAGCCATATCAGATGTGGTTACCCAGACTTACCCGGGCCTCATCATCCGGCTTCACCCGTGGCCGGGCCCCCAACGCGAGCCCGGAAAAGGACCCGCCACACGCAACCCAGAACAATCCGTAAGTGTCCCTGTGTTTGTTTAGTAAGAGTGTGTGATGCATGTATCTGAGAAGAATGTTTTAACCGCCGCTTACTTCTATACACGACGGGTGCTAGTTTTTGTTGGCCCGCATCAAGCAATGGAGTGCCACCCACGAAAGCAGCAAAAAGCGAAGAACAAGGAGCACAAGCAGAGCCGGCCCATACATCCACACCGATGGAGGCATGGGGCACTAGTCCCCCGTCCACACCGCTGCAGATACACACGCCAGCGCCACACACGCCCCCCGATCCACGCCCCCGACCACCACCATAGAGAGCCACCCCAGCTGCCCATCGTCACCTCTTATTTCAAGAGGATGCCCCTATCCGCCACCCGGGGAAGCGCCCGGTATGGAGAAACTAGCGAAAACCCCACCCGGGAGTAGTAGTAGTAGTAGTAGTAGTAGTAGTAGTAGTAGTAGTTTTTTTTTTTTTTTTTTTTTTTTTTTTTTTTTTTTTTTTTTTGTGGAGGGAGGGGAAATGCATTGAGGCACACCGCAGGGACAGCGGTAGTGTGGGACTCGGTATATTTTTTTTATTAGACCACCCATACCCACTAAAACCCCCCCCATGCCGCGTAGCTTTTGATCCACCCCGGAACCGCGTTAGCATTACTACGGGGTGGAGCCACCAGGGAGACCATCGCGTCTCACAGCATTAACGAGCTAACTCGCCACCATTTGCTAGAGGTGCTGATGCTCTCGAGTCCTGAAAAGGACTCGGGGTCCCTGAGGATTAGCACCCTGTCTAGCGCTTCATAGTAGGCCGCCTACTCAGCCAGCACAACTATTAGCTTAATGCTTTCCCTTGCTGATAGGTAAGAAGTACCCAGTGCAGCGTGGGTCCACATAAGCCTGTCTTTCAACTTAAGGCCTTTCTGCCTTATTTTGATCCTGCTTGGGCCTTATCCCTGGCCTCTTTCAGGGCTCTTCTGAATAAAGGGCAGCTTCCGCTGCCTGCTTCGTGCTTGTTGTCCGTTGTTGGGCAAAGGAAGCACCGTGCTGGGCCTGTACACTCTTTCTTCCGGTGGTTTGAGCTTCCACACCGAAAGCACAGCTTGGATCTGTTTTCGTTCTCACAGTTGCCCGAGACGTGTCCATATCCCAGGCATTTGTAACATCTTATTACTTCAATTCTTTTTCGTATTCGGCAGCTTACGAAGCCAACTCGTAACCTGCCTTCCTCTTCTACTTGTCTGGCAGTTGTTTCGTCCACCTTGATTAAAGCCAGCCTCTGTCCTCTGGCATTTGGCTTTAAGAGAGTAACTTCTGGCTCCTGGCTCTTTAGTCCAAAAGTCTTAGCGAAAGCCTTTTTGACCTCGTCTTCCTCATCAATGGCATCCAGGTCTCGGACCTCTAAAGTCACTTTTCTGCTGCTTATTTTGACAGTACCTTGTCCGGCTACCGACTTTTCAATTTGCTGTGAGAATGCAGTAGCATTCTCTACACCTTTGGCCTTAATAAGTATGTCTCCTTTTTTTGTAGTGACAACACTTTGGATTGACACGTCAGTCTTATCGGGGTCAAAATTCGCCTTCATCGTCTTCAGCACCGTTGCAAAGGTTTGTCCTCCAGCCATCTTCACTACTACTGTTGTTGTGGCGTCTACTTTTTTCTTCTGGTTTGTTTTGTCATTCAGGGGAATTTCTTCTTGTTTGCCACTAACTGTTTTCTTTTTTTTTTAAGACATAATATGCTGGCGTTTCTCAGGGCTGTCCGATGGGCTCCTGTTTCTTTTACTACGTTCTATTTGTTTTAGAGCAGTGTTCAAGGTCTTTTTCTGAACATGCCGTCGAAAATTATCTCGCCTTTTTTCCCTCCACTGCAGCGATTCAAATGACGATTTCCAAGCGTTAACGTACGTTTCTTCTTCGTAAAGTAAGCCTTTTCTTAGCACCTCTGCCTCTTGGAGGTGTTCTAGCGCGGCTTTTAGCCCGTTCTTAACAGCGTTCGCTGTGTTGCCGTACTTATCGTTAATTAATTGTAGCGTCTCTGTTATATCTTTCGTTGCTGATTGAACTTTATCAGCCACTTGCTGTCGCTTAACACTTAGCTTAGCACCATCTTCTTCAAAAGAGGCAAGCTCCTCCCTTGTCTGGTTGCTGAATACTGACACGTTGCTGTCCTCGGTGTCGTTAGTGCCTATACTCGACAGGCTTCCTCTTCGTCCTTTGTCCGTTAGAAAAGGCCATGGAACATTTAGCAGTCCCTGTTGGCCATGAGACACGTCTTTCTGGCCCCCCCCAGAATTCGTGGGGCCTGCGTCAGTCACCCGGGCTTTCACCGGATCGGAACTGACGGCGGATTCCCTCAGAGAGGTTACCGCCTGGGGTACCTGTTTTACATTGACGTTCTTCATTTTGGCATCTTTTTAGTTTCGTACTGACCCGCGAAGGCCAGCACTACCCTTTTTTTCCTAGAAATAAGCATTTGGAAAGGGTTAAAACCAGGGCAGCAGCCCTCTCTGTTATCAGAGAGAGATGCTACTTGCTCGGGCCGGCCGGGAGTCGCCACTCTCCCTCAGTTCCACCCGCGGAGACTGCCCTGGCGTTGAGTAACAAGTGTAAGAAGGGTGTTCGTGTGTAATGTATGTATTTGTTGGTACACAACGGTCATCCCAGGGAGACGAGCGGCAGGCGTACAGTCCCGAGACCACGCAGACAACCCAACAAAACGGGCTGGCGTAAGGCACTGAGGTGCCGCCATATAGCCTCCTCAGTGGTAGTAAGCCTAGATTAGTCGGCCCACCACGTCTTTTTTGTTCATGAGGCGTACAGCCATATCAGATGTGGTTACCCAGAGTTACCCGAGCCTCATCATCCGGCTTCACCCGTGGCCGGGCCCCCAACGCAAGCCCGGAAAAGGACCCGCCAAACGCAACCCAGAACAATCCGTAAGTGTCCCTGTGTTTGTTTAGTAAGAGTGTGTGATGCATGTATCTGAGAAGAATGTTTTAACCGCCGCTTACTTCTATACACGACGGGTGCTAGTTTTTGTTGGCCTGCATCAAGCAATGGAGTGCCACCTACGGAAGCAGCAAAAAGCGAAGAACACGGAGCACAAGTAGAGCCGGCCCATACATCCACACCGATAGAGGCATGGGGCACTAGTCCCCCGTCCACATCGCCGCAGATACACACGCCAGCGCCACACACGCCCCCCGATCCACTCCCCCGACAACCACCATAGAGAGCCACCCCAGCTGCCCATCGTCACCTCTTATTTCAAGAGGATGCCCCTATCCGCCACCCGGGGAAGCGCCCGGTATAGAGAAACTAGCGAAAACCCCACCCGGGTGTAGTAGTAGTAGTAGTAGTAGTAGTAGTAGTAGTAGTAGTAGTAGTAGTAGTAGTAGTAGTAGTAGTAGTAGTAGTAGTAGTAGTAGTAGTAGTAGTAGTAGTAGTAGTAGTAGTAGTAGTAGTAGTAGTTTTTTTTTTTTTTTTTTTTTTTTGTGGAGGGAGGGGAAATGCATTGAGGCACACCGCAGGGACAGCGGTAGTGTGGGACTCGGTGGATTTTTTTTATTAGACCACCCATACCCACTAAAACCCCCCCCATGCCGCGTGGCTTTTGATCCACCCCGGAACCGCGTTAGCATTACTTCGGGGTGGAGCCACTAGGGAGACCATCGCGTCTCACAGCATTAACGAGCTAACTCGCCACCATTTGCTAGAGGTGCTGATGCTCTCGAGTCCTGAAAAGGACTCGGGGTCCCTGAGGATTAGCACCCTGTCTAGCGCTTCATAGTAGGCCGCCTACTCAGCCAGCACCACTATAAGCTTAATGCTTTCCCTTGCTGATAGGTAAAAAGTACCCAGCGCAGCGTGGGTCCACATAAGCCTGTCTTTCCACTGAAGGCCTTTCTGCCTTATTTTAACCCTGCTAAGGCCTTATCCCTGGCATCTTTCAGGGCTCTTCTAAATGAAGGGCAGCTTCCGCTGCCTGCTTCGTGCTTGTTGTCCGTTGTTGGGCAAAGGAAGCACCGTGCTAGACCTAGGCACTCTTTCTTCCGGTGGTTTGAGCTTCCACACCGGAAGCAAAGCTTGGATCTGTTTTCTTCCCTACAGTTGCCCGAGACGTGTCCATATCCCAGGCATTTGAAACATCTTGTTACTTCGATTCTTCTTTGAATTCGGCAGCTTACAAAGCCAACTCGTAACCTGCCTTCCTTTTCTACTTGTCTGGCAGTTGTTTCGTCCACCTTGACTAAAGCCAGCCTCTGTCCTCTGGCATTTGGCTTTAAGAGAGCAACTTCTAGCTCCTGGCTCTGATGTCCAAAAGTCCTAGCGAAAGCCTCTTTGACCTCATCTTCCTCCACAATGGCATCCAGGTCTCGGACCTCTAATGTCACTTTTCTGTCGCTCATTTTCACGGTACCCTGTCCGGCTACCGACTTTTCAACTTGCTGTGAGAATGCAGTAGCATTCTCTACACCTTTGGCTTTAATAAGTATGTCTCCTTTTTTTGTAGTGACAACACTTTGGACTGCCACTTTAGCCTTATCGGGGTCAAAGTTCGCCTTCATAGTCTTCAGCACCGTTGCAAAGGTCTGCCCTTCAGCCATCTTTACTACTACTGTTGTTGTGGGGTCCACTTTTTTCTTCTGGCTTGTTTTGTCATTCAGGGGAATTTCCTCTTGTTTGCCACTATCTGTCTTCTTTTTCTTTAAAGACATAGTATGCTGGCGTTTTTCAGGGCGGTCCGATGGGCTCCTGTTTCTCTTACTTCGTTCTATTTCCTTTAAGGCAGTGTTCAGGGTTCGTTTCTGTACATGCCGACGGAAATTATCTCGCCTTTTTTCCCTCCACTGCAGGGATTCAAATGACGACTTCCAAGCGTTCATGTACAAATCTTCTTCAGTAAGACAGCGTTCTCTTAGCACCTCTGCCTCTTGAAGATGCTTAAGAGCCGCTTTGAGCCCATTTTTAACAGCGTTCGCTGTGTTGCCGTACTTATCATTAATCAGTTTTAGCGTCTCTGTAATGTCATTCGTTGCTGATTGGACTTTATCAGCAACTTGCTGTCGCTTTTTTCCGAGCCTAGTGGCACTTTCTTCTAAAGAGGCAAGCTCTTCCTGGGTCTGGTTGCTAAATACCGACACCTTGCTAACCTCGGTGTCGTTAGTGCCTATACTCGACAGGCTTCCTCGTCGTCCTTTGTCTGAAAAGAAAGGCCATGGAACATTTAGCAGTCCCTGTTGGCCATGAGACACGTCTTTGTGGCCCCCCCTCAGAATCCGTAGGGCCTGCGTCAGTCACCCGGGCTTTCACCGGATCGGAACTGACGGCGGATTCCCTCAGAGAGGTTACCGCCTGGGGTACCTGTTTTACATCGACGTTTTTCATTTTGGCATCTTTTTAGTTTCGTACTGACCCGCGAAAGCCAGCACTACCCTTTTTTTCCTAAAAATAAGCATTTGGAAAGGGTTAAAACCAGGGCAGCAGCCCTCTCTGTTACCAGAGAGAGATGCTACTTGCTCGGGCCGGCCGGGAGTCGCCACTCTCCCTCAGTCCCACCCGTGGAGACTGCCCTGGCGTTGAGTAACCAGTGTAAGAAGGGTGTTCGTGTGTAATGTATGTAATTGTTGGTACACAACGATCATCCCAGCGAGACGAGCGGCAGGCGTACAGTCCCGAGACCACGCAGACAACCCAACAAAACGGGCTGGCGTAAGGCACTAAGGTGCCGCCATATAGCCTCCTCAGTGGTAGTAAGCCTAGATTAGTCGGCCCACCACGTCTTTTTTGTTCATGAGGCGTACAGCCATATCAGATGTGGTTACCCAGACTTACCCGGGCCTCATCATCCGGCTTCACCCGTGGCCGGGCCCCCAACGCAAGCCCGGAAAAGGACCCGCCACACGCAACCCAGAACAATCCGTAAGTGTCCCTGTGTTTGTTTAGTAAGAGTGTGGGATGCATGTATCTGAAAAGAATGTTTTAACCGCCGCTTACTTCTATACACGACGGGTGCTAGTTTTTGTTGGCCCGCATCAAGCAATGGAGTGCCACTCACGGAAGCAGCAAAAAGCGAAGAACAAGAAGCACAAGCAGAGCCGGCCCATACATCCACACCGATGGAGGCATGGGGCACTAGTCCCCCGCCCACACCGCCGCAGATACACACGCCAGCGCCACACACGCCCCTCGATCCACGCCCCCGACCACCACCATAGAGAGCCACCCCAGCTGCCCATCGTCACCTCTTATTTCAAGAGGATGCCCCTATCCGCCACCCGGGAAAGCGCCCGGTATGGAGAAACTAGCGAAAACCCCACCCGGGAGTAGTAGTAGTAGTAGTAGTAGTAGTAGTAGTAGTAGTAGTAGTAGTAGTAGTAGTAGTAGTAGTAGTAGTTTTTTTTTTTTTTTTTTTTTTTTTTTTTTTTTTTTTTTTGTGGAGGGAGGGGAAATGCATTGAGGCACACCGCAGGGACAGCGGTAGTGTGGGACTCGGTGGATTTTTTTTATTAGACCACCCATACCCACTAAAACCCCCCCCATGCCGCGTGGCTTTTGATCCACCCCGGAACCGCGTTAGCATTACTTCGGGGTGGAGCCACCAGAGAGACCATCGCGTCTCACAGCATTAACGAGCTAACTCGCCACCATTTGCTAGAGGTGCTGATGCTCTCGAGTCCTGAAAAGGACTCAGGGTCCCTGAGGATTAGCACCCTGTCTAGCGCTTCATAGTAGGCCGCCTTCTCAGCCAGCACCACTATTAGCTTAATGCTTTCCCTTGCTGATAGGTAAGAAGTACCCAGTGCAGCGTGGGTGCACATAAGCCTGTCTTTCAACTTAAGGCCTTTCTGCCTTATTTTGATCCTGCTTGGGCCTTATCCCTGGCCTCTTTCAGGGCTCTTCTGAATAAAGGGCAGCTTCCGCTGCCTGCTTCGTGCTTGTTGTCCGTTGTTGGGCAAAGGAAGCACCGTGCTGGGCCTGTACACTCTTTCTTCCGGTGGTTTGAGCTTCCACACCGAAAGCACAGCTTGGATCTGTTTTCGTTCTCACAGTTGCCCGAGACGTGTCCATATCCCAGGCATTTGTAACATCTTATTACTTCAATTCTTCTTCGTATTCGGCAGCTTACGAAGCCAACTCGTAACCTGCCTTCCTCTTCTACTTGTCTGGCAGTTGTTTCGTCCACCTTGATTAAAGCCAGCCTCTGTCCTCTGGCATTTGGCTTTAAGAGAGTAACTTCTGGCTCCTGGCTCTTTAGTCCAAAAGTCTTAGCGAAAGCCTTTTTGACCTCGTCTTCCTCAACAATGGCATCCAGGTCTCGGACCTCTTAAGTCACTTTTCTGCTGCTTATTTTGACAGTACCTTGTCCGGCTACCGACTTTTCAATTTGCTGTGAGAATGCAGTAGCATTCTCTACACCTTTGGCCTTAATAAGTATGTCTCCTTTTTTTGTAGTGACAACACTTTGGATTGACACGTCAGTCTTATCGGGGTCAAAATTCGCCTTCATCGTCTTCAGCATCGTTGCAAAGGTTTGTCCTCCAGCCATCTTCACTACTACTGTTGTTGTGGCGTCTACTTTTTTCTTCTGGTTTGTTTTGTCATTCAGGGGAATTTCTTCTTGTTTGCCACTAACTGTTTTCTTTTTTTTTAAAGACATAATATGCTGGCGTTTCCCAGGGCTGTCCGATGGGCTCCTGTTTCTTTTACTACGTTCTATTTGTTTTAGAGCAGTGTTCAAGGTCTTTTTCTGAACATGCCGTCAAAAATTATCTCGCCTTTTTTCCCTCCACTGCAGCGATTCAAATGACGACTTCCAAGCGTTAACGTACGTTTCTTCTTCGTAAAGTAAGCCTTTTCTTAGCACCTCTGCCTCTTGGAGGTGTTCTAGCGCGGCTTTTAGCCCGTTCTTAACAGCGTTCGCTGTGTTGCCGTACTTATCGTTAATTAATTGTAGCGTCTCTGTTATATCTTTCGTTGCTGATTGAACTTTATCAGCCACTTGCTGTCGCTTAACACTTAGCTTAGCACCATCTTCTTCAAAAGAGGCAAGCTCCTCCCTTGTCTGGTTGCTGAATACTGACACGTTGCTGTCCTCGGTGTCGTTAGTGCCTATACTCGACAGGCTTCCTCTTCGTCCTTTGTCCGTTAGAAAAGGCCATGGAACATTTAGCAGTCCCTGTTGGCCATGAGACACGTCTTTCTGGCCCCCCCCAGAATCCGTGGGGCCTGCGTCAGTCACCCGGGCTTTCACCGGATCGGAACTGACGGCGGATTCCCTCAGAGAGGTTACCGCCTGGGGTACCTGTTTTACATTGACGTTCTTCATTTTGGCATCTTTTTAGTTTCGTACTGACCCGCGAAGGCCAGCACTACCCTTTTTTTCCTAGAAATAAGCATTTGGAAAGGGTTAAAACCAGGGCAGCAGCCCTCTCTGTTATCAGAGAGAGATGCTACTTGCTCGGGCCGGCCGGGAGTCGCCACTCTCCCTCAGTTCCACCCGCAAAGACTGCCCTGGCGTTGAGTAACAAGTGTAAGAAGGGTGTTCGTGTGAAATGTATGTATTTGTTGGTACACAACGGTCATCCCAGGGAGACGAGCGGCAGGCGTACAGTCCCGAGACCACGCAGACAACCCAACAAAACGGGCTGGCGTAAGGCACTGAGGTGCCGCCATATAGCCTCCTCAGTGGTAGTAAGCCTAGATTAGTCGGCCCACCACGTCTTTTTTGTTCATGAGGCGTACAGCCATATCAGATGTGGTTACCCAGAGTTACCCGAGCCTCATCATCCGGCTTCACCCGTGGCCGGGCCCCCAACGCAAGCCCGGAAAAGGACCCGCCAAACGCAACCCAGAACAATCCGTAAGTGTCCCTGTGTTTGTTTAGTAAGAGTGTGTGATGCATGTATCTGAGAAAAATGTTTTAACCGCCGCTTACTTCTATACACGACGGGTGCTAGTTTTTGTTGGCCTGCATCAAGCAATGGAGTGCCACCTACGGAAGCAGCAAAAAGCGAAGAACACGGAGCACAAGTAGAGCCGGCCCATACATCCACACCGATAGAGGCATGGGGCACTAGTCCCCCGTCCACATAGCCGCAGATACACACGCCAGCGCCACACACGCCCCCCGATCCACTCCCCCGACAACCACCATAGAGAGCCACCCCAGCTGCCCATCGTCACCTCTTATTTCAAGAGGATGCCCCTATCCGCCACCCGGGGAAGCGCCCGGTATGGAGAAACTAGCGAAAACCCCACCCGGGTGTAGTAGTAGTAGTAGTAGTAGTAGTATTAGTAGTAGTAGTAGTAGTAGTAGTAGTAGTAGTAGTAGTAGTAGTAGTAGTAGTAGTAGAAGTAGTAGTAGTAGTAGTAGTAGTAGTAGTAGTAGTAGTAGTTTTTTTTTTTTTTTTTTTTTTTTTGTGGAGGGAGGGGAAATGCATTGAGGCACACCGCAGGGACAGCGGTAGTGTGGGACTCGGTGGATTCTTTTTATTAGACCACCCATACCCACTAAAACCCCCCCCATGCCGCGTGGCTTTTGATCCACCCCGGAACCGCGTTAGCATTACTTCGGGGTGGAGCCACTAGGGAGACCATCGCGTCTCACAGCATTAACGAGCTAACTCGCCACCATTTGCTAGAGGTGCTGATGCTCTCGAGTCCTGAAAAGGACTCGGGGTCCCTGAGGATTAGCACCCTGTCTAGCGCTTCATAGTAGGCCGCCTACTCAGCCAGCACCACTATAAGCTTAATGCTTTCCCTTGCTGATAGGTAAAAAGTACCCAGCGCAGCGTGGGTCCACATAAGCCTGTCTTTCCACTGAAGGCCTTTCTGCCTTATTTTAACCCTGCTAAGGCCTTATCCCTGGCATCTTTCAGGGCTCTTCTAAATGAAGGGCAGCTTTCGCTGCCTGCTTCGTGCTTGTTGTCCGTTGTTGGGCAAAGGAAGCACCGTGCTAGACCTAGGCACTCTTTCTTCCGGTGGTTTGAGCTTCCACACCGGAAGCAAAGCTTGGATCTGTTTTCTTCCCTACAGTTGCCCGAGACGTGTCCATATCCCAGGCATTTAAAACATCTTGTTACTTCGATTCTTCTTTGAATTCGGCAGCTTACAAAGCCAACTCGTAACCTGCCTTCCTTTTCTACTTGTCTGGCAGTTGTTTCGTCCACCTTGATTAAAGCCAGCCTCTGTCCTCTGGCATTTGGCTTTAAGAGAGCAACTTCTAGCTCCTGGCTCTGATGTCCAAAAGTCCTAGCGAAAGCCTCTTTGACCTCATCTTCCTCCACAATGGCATCCAGGTCTCGGACCTCTAATGTCACTTTTCTGTCGCTCATTTTTACGGTACCCTGTCCGGCTACCGACTTTTCAACTTGCTGTGAGAATGCAGTAGCATTCTCTACACCTTTGGCTTTAATAAGTATGTCTCCTTTTTTTGTAGTGACAACACTTTGGACTGCCACTTTAGCCTTATCGGGGTCAAAGTTCGCCTTCATAGTCTTCAGCACCGTTGCAAAGGTCTGCCCTTCAGCCATCTTTACTACTACTGTTGTTGTGGGGTCCACTTTTTTCTTCTGGCTTGTTTTGTCATTCAGGGGAATTTCCTCTTGTTTGCCACTATCTGTCTTCTTTTTCTTTAAAGACATAGCATGCTGGCGTTTTTCAGGGCTGTCCGATGGGCTCCTGTTTCTCTTACTTCGTTCTATTTCCTTTAAGGCAGTGTTCAGGGTTCGTTTCTGTACATGCCGACGGAAATTATCTCGCCTTTTTTCCCTCCACTGCAGGGATTCAAATGACGACTTCCAAGCGTTCATGTACAAATCTTCTTCAGTAAGACAGCGTTCTCTTAGCACCTCTGCCTCTTGAAGATGCTTAAGAGCCGCTTTGAGCCCATTTTTAACAGCGTTCGGTTGCCGTACTTATCATTAATCAGTTTTAGCGTCTCTGTAATGTCATTCGTTGCTGATTGGACTTTATCAGCAACTTGCTGTCGCTTTTTTCCGAGCCTAGTGGCACTTTCTTCTAAAGAGGCAAGCTCTTCCTGGGTCTGGTTGCTAAATACCGACACCTTGCTAACCTCGGTGTCGTTAGTGCCTATACTCGACAGGCTTCCTCGTCGTCCTTTGTCTGAAAAGAAAGGCCATGGAACATTTAGCAGTCCCTGTTGGCCATGAGACACGTCTTTGTGGCCCCCCCTCAGAATCCGTGGGGCCTGCGTCAGTCACCCGGGCTTTCACCGGATCGGAACTGACGGCGGATTCCCTCAGAGAGGTTACCGCCTGGGGTACCTGTTTTACATCGACGTTTTTCATTTTGGCATCTTTTTAGTTTCGTACTGACCCGCGAAAGCCAGCACTACCCTTTTTTTCCTAAAAATAAGCATTTGGAAAGGGTTAAAACCAGGGCAGCAGCCCTCTCTGTTACCAGAGAGAGATGCTACTTGCTCGGGCCGGCCGGGAGTCGCCACTCTCCCTCAGTCCCACCCGTGGAGACTGCCCTGGCGTTGAGTAACCAGTGTAAGAAGGGTGTTCGTGTGTAATGTATGTAATTGTTGGTACACAACGATCATCCCAGCGAGACGAGCGGCAGGCGTACAGTCCCGAGACCACGCAGACAACCCAACAAAACGGGCTGGCGTAAGGCACTAAGGTGCCGCCATATAGCCTCCTCAGTGGTAGTAAGCCTAGATTAGTCGGCCCACCACGTCTTTTTTGTTCATGAGGCGTACAGCCATATCAGATGTGGTTACCCAGACTTACCCGGGCCTCATCATCCGGCTTCACCCGTGGCCGGGCCCCCAACGCAAGCCCGGAAAAGGACCCGCCACACGCAACCCAGAACAATCCGTAAGTGTCCCTGTGTTTGTTTAGTAAGAGTGTGGGATGCATGTATCTGAAAAGAATGTTTTAACCGCCGCTTACTTCTATACACGACGGGTGCTAGTTTTTGTTGGCCCGCATCAAGCAATGGAGTGCCACTCACGGAAGCAGCAAAAAGCGAAGAACAAGAAGCACAAGCAGAGCCGGCCCATACATCCACACCGATGGAGGCATGGGGCACTAGTCCCCCGCCCACACCGCCGCAGATACACACGCCAGCGCCACACACGCCCCTCGATCCACGCCCCCGACCACCACCATAGAGAGCCACCCCAGCTGCCCATCGTCACCTCTTATTTCAAGAGGATGCCCCTATCCGCCACCCGGGAAAGCGCCCGGTATGGAGAAACTAGCGAAAACCCCACCCGGGAGTAGTAGTAGTAGTAGTAGTAGTAGTAGTAGTAGTAGTAGTAGTTTTTTTTTTTTTTTTTTTTTTTTTTTTTTTTTTTTGTGGAGGGAGGGGAAATGCATTGAGGCACACCGCAGGGACAGCGGTAGTGTGGGACTCGGTGGATTTTTTTTATTAGACCACCCATACCCACTAAAACCCCCCCCATGCCGCGTGGCTTTTGATCCACCCCGGAACCGCGTTAGCATTACTTCGGGGTGGAGCCACCAGGGAGACCATCGCGTCTCACAGCATTAACGAGCTAACTCGCCACCATTTGCTAGAGGTGCTGATGCTCTCGAGTCCTGAAAAGGACTCGGGGTCCCTGAGGATTAGCACCCTGTCTAGCGCTTCATAGTAGGCCGCCTACTCAGCCAGCACCACTATTAGCTTAATGCTTTCCCTTGCTGATAGGTAAGAAGTACCCAGTGCAGCGTGGGTCCACATAAGCCTGTCTTTCAACTTAAGGCCTTTCTGCCTTATTTTGATCCTGCTTGGGCCTTATCCCTGGCCTCTTTCAGGGCTCTTCTGAATAAAGGGCAGCTTCCGCTGCCTGCTTCGTGCTTGTTGTCCGTTGTTGGGCAAAGGAAGCACCGTGCTGGGCCTGTACACTCTTTCTTCCGGTGGTTTGAGCTTCCACACCGAAAGCACAGCTTGGATCTGTTTTCGTTCTCACAGTTGCCCGAGACGTGTCCATATCCCAGGCATTTGTAACATCTTATTACTTCAATTCTTCTTCGTATTCGGCAGCTTACGAAGCCAACTCGTAACCTGCCTTCCTCTTCTACTTGTCTGGCAGTTGTTTCGTCCACCTTGATTAAAGCCAGCCTCTGTCCTCTGGCATTTGGCTTTAAGAAAGTAACTTCTGGCTCCTGGCTCTTTAGTCCAAAAGTCTTAGCGAAAGCCTTTTTGACCTCGTCTTCCTCAACAATGGCATCCAGGTCTCGGACCTCTAAAGTCACTTTTCTGCTGCTTATTTTGACAGCACCTTGTCCGGCTACCGACTTTTCAATTTGCTGTGAGAATGCAGTAGCATTCTCTACACCTTTGGCCTTAATAAGTATGTCTCCTTTTTTTGTAGTGACAACACTTTGGATTGACACGTCAGTCTTATCGGGGTCAAAATTCGCCTTCATCGTCTTCAGCACCGTTGCAAAGGTTTGTCCTCCAGCCATCTTCACTACTACTGTTGTTGTGGCGTCTACTTTTTTCTTCTGGTTTGTTTTGTCATTCAGGGGAATTTCTTCTTGTTTGCCACTAACTGTTTTCTTTTTTTTTAAAGACATAATATGCTGGCGTTTCTTAGGGCTGTCCGATGGGCTCCTGTTTCTTTTACTACGTTCTATTTGTTTTAGAGCAGTGTTCTAGGTCTTTTTCTGAACATGCCGTCGAAAATTATCTCGCCTTTTTTCCCTCCACTGCAGCGATTCAAATGACGACTTCCAAGCGTTAACGTACGTTTCTTCTTCGTAAAGTAAGCCTTTTCTTAGCACCTCTGCCTCTTGGAGGTGTTCTAGCGCGGCTTTTAGCCCGTTCTTAACAGCGTTCGCTGTGTTGCCGTACTTATCGTTAATTAATTGTAGCGTCTCTGTTATATCTTTCGTTGCTGATTGAACTTTATCAGCCACTTGCTGTCGCTTAACACTTAGCTTAGCACCATCTTCTTCAAAAGAGGCAAGCTCCTCCCTTGTCTGGTTGCTGAATACTGACACGTTGCTGTCCTCGGTGTCGTTAGTGCCTATACTCGACAGGCTTCCTCTTCGTCCTTTGTCCGTTAGAAAAGGCCATGGAACATTTAGCAGTCCCTGTTGGCCATGAGACACGTCTTTGTGGCCCCCCCCAGAATCCGTGGGGCCTGCGTCAGTCACCCGGGCTTTCACCAGATCGGAACTGACGGCGGATTCCCTCAGAGAGGTTACCGCCTGGGGTACCTGTTTTACATTGACGTTCTTCATTTTGGCATCTTTTTAGTTTCGTACTGACCCGCGAAGGCCAGCACTACCCTTTTTTTCCTAGAAATAAGCATTTGGAAAGGGTTAAAACCAGGGCAGCAGCCCTCTCTGTTATCAGAGAGAGATGCTACTTGCTCGGGCCGGCCGGGAGTCGCCACTCTCCCTCAGTTCCACCCGCGGAGACTGCCCTGGCGTTGAGTAACAAGTGTAAGAAGGGTGTTCGTGTGTAATGTATGTATTTGTTGGTACACAACGGTCATCCCAGGGAGACGAGCGGCAGGCGTACAGTCCCGAGACCACGCAGACAACCCAACAAAACGGGCTGGCGTAAGGCACTGAGGTGCCGCCATATAGCCTCCTCAGTGGTAGTAAGCCTAGATTAGTCGGCCCACCACGTCTTTTTTGTTCATGAGGCGTACAGCCATATCAGATGTGGTTACCCAGAGTTACCCGAGCCTCATCATCCGGCTTCACCCGTGGCCGGGCCCCCAACGCAAGCCCGGAAAAGGACCCGCCAAACGCAACCCAGAACATTCCGTAAGTGTCCCTGTGTTTGTTTAGTAAGAGTGTGTGATGCATGTATCTGAGAAGAATGTTTTAACCGCCGCTTACTTCTATACACGACGGGTGCTAGTTTTTGTTGGCCTGCATCAAGCAATGGAGTGCCACCCACGGAAGCAGCAAAAAGCGAAGAACACGGAGCACAAGTAGAGCCGGCCCATACATCCACACCGATAGAGGCATGGGGCACTAGTCCCCCGTCCACATCGCCGCAGATACACACGCCAGCGCCACACACGCCCCCCGATCCACTCCCCCGACAACCACCATAGAGAGCCACCCCAGCTGCCCATCGTCACCGCTTATTTCAAGAGGATGCCCCTATCCGCCACCCGGGGAAGCGCCCGGTATGGAGAAACTAGCGAAAACCCCACCCGGGTGTAGTAGTAGTAGTAGTAGTAGTAGTAGTAGTAGTAGTAGTAGTAGTAGTAGTAGTAGTAGTAGTAGTAGTAGTAGTAGTAGTAGTAGTAGTAGTAGTAGTAGTAGTAGTAGTAGTAGTTTTTTTTTTTTTTTTTTTTTTTTTGTGGAGGGAGGGGAAATGCATTGAGGCACACCGCAGGGACAGCGGTAGTGTGGGACTCGGTGGATTTTTTTTATTAGACCACCCATACCCACTAAAACCCCCCCCATGCCGCGTGGCTTTTGATCCACCCCGGAACCGCGTTAGCATTACTTCGGGGTGGAGCCACCAGGGAGACCATCGCGTCTCACAGCATTAACGAGCTAACTCGCCACCATTTGCTAGAGGTGCTGATGCTCTCGAGTCCTGAAAAGGACTCGGGGTCCCTGAGGATTAGCACCCTGTCTAGCGCTTCATAGTAGGCCGCCTACTCAGCCAGCACCCTTATAAGCTTAATGCTTTCCCTTGCTGATAGGTAAAAAGTACCCAGCGCAGCGTGGGTCCACATAAGCCTGTCTTTCCACTGAAGGCCTTTCTGCCTTATTTTGACCCTGCTAAGGCCTTATCCCTGGCATCTTTCAGGGCTCTTCTAAATGAAGGGCAGCTTCCGCTGCCTGCTTCGTGCTTGTTGTCCGTTGTTGGGCAAAGGAAGCACCGTGCTAGACCTAGGCACTCTTTCTTCCGGTGGTTTGAGCTTCCACACCGGAAGCAAAGCTTGGATCTGTTTTCTTCCCTACAGTTGCCCGAGACGTGTCCATATCCCAGGCATTTAAAACATCTTGTTACTTCGATTCTTCTTTGAATTCGGCAGCTTACAAAGCCAACTCGTAACCTGCCTTCCTTTTCTACTTGTCTGGCAGTTGTTTCGTCCACCTTGATTAAAGCCAGCCTCTGTCCTCTGGCATTTGGCTTTAAGAGAGCAACTTCTAGCTCCTAGCTCTGATGTCCAAAAGTCCTAGCGAAAGCCTCTTTGACCTCATCTTCCTCCACAATGGCATCAAGGTCTCGGACCTCTAATGTCACTTTTCTGTCGCTCATTTTCACGGTACCCTGTCCGGCTACCGACTTTTCAACTTGCTGTGAGAATGCAGTAGCATTCTCTACACCTTTGGCTTTAATAAGTATGTCTCCTTTTTTTGTAGTGACAACACTTTGGACTGCCACTTTAGCCATATCGGGGTCAAAGTTCGCCTTCATAGTCTTCAGCACCGTTGCAAAGGTCTGCCCTTCAGCCATCTTTACTACTACTGTTGTTGTGGGGTCCACTTTTTTCTTCTGGCTTGTTTTGTCATTTAGGGGAATTTCCTCTTGTTTGCAACTACCTGTCTTCTTTTTCTTTAAAGACATAGTATGCTGGCGTTTTTCAGGGCTGTCCGATGGGCTCCTGTTTCTCTTACTTCGTTCTATTTCCTTTAAGGCAGTGTTCAGGGTTCGTTTCTGTACATGCCGACGGAAATTATCTCGCCTTTTTTCCCTCCACTGCAGGGATTCAAATGACGACTTCCAAGCGTTCATGTACAAATCTTCTTTAGTAAGACAGCGTTCTCTTAGCACCTCTGCCTCTTGAAGATGCTTAAGCGCCGCTTTGAGCCCATTTTTAACAGCGTTCGCTGTGTTGCCGTACTTATCATTAATCAGTTTTAGCGTCTCTGTAATGTCATTCGTTGCTGATTGGACTTTATCAGCAACTTGCTGTCGCTTTTTTCCGAGCTTAGTGGCACTTTCTTCTAAAGAGGCAAGCTCTTCCTGGGTCTGGTTGCTAAATACCGACACCTTGCTAACCTCGGTGTCGTTAGTGCCTATACTCGACAGGCTTCCTCGTCGTCCTTTGTCTGAAAAAAAAGGCCATGGAACATTTAGCAGTCCCTGTTGGCCATGAGACACGTCTTTGTGGCCCCCCCCAGAATCCGTGGGGCCTGCGTCAGTCACCCGGGCTTTCACCGGATCGGAACTGACGGCGGATTCCCTCAGAGAGGTTACCGCCTGGGGTACCTGTTTTACATCGACGTTTTTCATTTTGGCATCTTTTTAGTTTCGTACTGACCCGCGAAGGCCAGCACTACCCTTTTTTTCCTAAAAATAAGCATTTGGAAAGGGTTAAAACCAGGGCAGCAGCCCTCTCTGTTACCAGAGAGAGATGCTACTTGCTCGGGCCGGCCGGGAGTCGCCACTCTCCCTCAGTCCCACGCGCGGAGACTGCCCTGGCGTTGAGTAACCAGTGTAAGAAGGGTGTTCGTGTGTAATGTATGTATTTGTTGGTACACAACGATCATCTTAGCGAGACGAGCGGCAGGCGTACAGTCCCGAGACCACGCAGACAACCCAACAAAACGGGCTGGCGTAAGGCACTAAGGTGCCACCATATAGCCTCCTCAGTGGTAGTAAGCCTAGATTAGTCGGCCCACCACGTCTTTTTTGTTTATGAGGCGTACAGCCATATCAGATGTGGTTACCCAGACTTACCCGGGCCTCATCATCCGGCTTCACCCGTGGCCGGGCCCCCAACGCAAGCCCGGAAAAGGACCCGCCACACGCAACCCAGAACAATCCGTAAGTGTCCCTGTGTTTGTTTAGTAAGAGTGTGTGATGCATGTATCTGAGAAGAATGTTTTAACCGCCGCTTACTTCTATACACGACGGGTGCTAGTTTTTGTTGGCCCGCATCAAGCAATGGAGTGCCACCCACGGAAGCAGCAAAAAGCGAAGAACAAGGAGCACAAGCAGAGCCGGCCCATACATCCACACCGATGGGGGCATGGGGCACTAGTCCCCCGTCCACACCGCCGCAGATACACACGCCAGCGCCACACACGCCCCCCGATCCACGCCCCCGACCACCACCATAGAGAGCCACCCCAGCTGCCCATCGTCACCTCTTATTTCAAAAGGATGCCCCTATCCGCCACCCGGGGAAGCGCCCGGTATGGAGAAACTAGCGAAAACCCCACCCGGGAGTAGTAGTAGTAGTAGTAGTAGTAGTAGTAGTAGTAGTAGTAGTAGTAGTAGTAGTAGTAGTAGTAGTAGTAGTAGTAGTAGTAGTAGTAGTAGTAGTAGTAGTTTTTTTTTTTTTTTTTTTTTTTTTTTTTTTTTTTTTTTGTGGAGGAAGGGGAAATGCATTGAGATACACCGCAGGGACAGCGGTAGTGTGGGACTCGGTGGATTTTTTTTATTAGACCACCCATACCCACTAAAACCCCCCCCATGCCGCGTGGCTTTTGATCTACCCCGGAACCGCGTTAGCATTACTTTAGGGTGGAGCCACCAGGGAGACCATCGCGTCTCACAGCATTAACGAGCTAACTCGCCACCATTTGCTAGAGGTGCTGATGCTCTCTTTTTTCTTCTGGCTTGTTTTGTCATTCAGGGGAATTTCTTCTTGTTTGCCACTAACTGTTTTCTTTTTTTTTAAAGACATAATATGCTGGCGTTTCTCAGGGCTGTCCGATGGGCTCCTGTTTCTTTTACTACGTTCTATTTGTTTTAGGGCAGTGTATAAGGTCTTCTTCTGAACATGCCGTCGAAAATTATCTCGCCTTTTTTCCCTCCACTGCAGCGATTCAAATGACGACTTCCAAGCGTTAACGTACGTTTCTTCTTCGTAAAGAGAGCCTTTTTTTAGCATCTCTGCCTCTTGGAGGTGTTCTAGCGCGGCTTTTAGCCCATTCTTAACAGCGTTCGCTGTGTTGCCGTACTTATCGTTAATTAATTGTAGCGTCTCTGTTATATCTTTCGTTGCTGATTGAACTTTATCAGCCACTTGCTGTCGCTTAACTCTTAGCTTAGCACCATCTTCTTCAAAAGAGGCAAGCTCCTCCCTTGTCTGGTTGCTGAATACTGACACGTTGCTGTCCTCGGTGTCGTTAGTGCCTATACTCGACAGGCTTTCTCTTCGTCCTTTGTCCGTTAGAAAAGGCCATGGAACATTTAGCAGTCCCTGTTGGCCATGAGACACGTCTTTGTGGCTCCCCCTCAGAATTCGTGGGGCCTGCGTCAGTCACCCGGGCTTTCACCGGATCGGAACTGACGGCGGATTTCCTCAGAGAGGTTACCGCCTGGGGTACCTGTTTTACATTGACGTTCTTCATTTTGGCATCTTTTTAGTTTCGTACTGACCCGCGAAGGCCAGCACTACCCTTTTTTTCCTAGAAATAAGCATTTGGAAAGGGTTAAAACCAGGGCAGCAGCCCTCTCTGTTACCAGAGAGAGATGCTACTTGCTCGGGCCGGCCAGGAGTCGCCACTCTCCCTCAGTCCCACCCGCGGAGACTGCCCTGGCGTTGAGTAACTAGTGTAAGAAGGGTGTTCGTGTGTAATGTATGTATTTGTTGATACCTAACGGTCATCCCAGGGAGACGAGCGGCAGGCGTACAGTCCCGAGACCACGCAGACAACCCAACAAAACGGGCTGGCGTAAGGCACTAAGGTGCCGCCATATAGCCTCCTCAGTGGTAGTAAGCCTAGATTAGTCGGCCCACCACGTCTTTTTTGTTCATGAGGCGTACAGCCATATCAGATGTGGTTACCCAGACTTACCCGGGCCTCATCATCCGGCTTCACCCGTGGCCGGGCCCCTGCTGATGCTCTCGAGTCCTGAAAAGGACTCGGGGTCCCTGAGGACCAGCACCCGGTCTAGCGCTTCATAGTAGGCCGCCTACTTAGCCAGCACCACTATAAGCTTAATGCTTTCCCTTGCTGATAGGTAAAAAATACCCAGCGCAGCGTGGGTCCACATAAGCCTGTCTTTCCACTCAAGGCCTTTCTGCCTTATTTTGACCCTGCTTGGGCCTTATCCCTGGCCTCTTTCAGGGCTCTTCTGAATGAGGGGCAGCTTCCGCTGCCTGTTTCGTGCTTGTTGTCCGTTGTTGGGCGAAGAAAGCACCGTGCTGGACCTAAGCACTCTTTCTTCCGGTGGTTTGTGCTTCCACACCGGAAGCAAAGGTTGGATCTGTTTTCTTTCTTACAGTTGCCCGAGACGTGTCCATTTCCAAGGCATTTAAAACATCTCGTTACTTCGATTCTCCTTCGAATTTGGCAGCTTACAAAGCCAACTCGTAACCTGCCTTCCTTTTTTACTAGTCTGGCAGATGCCTCGTCCACCTTTATTAAAGCCAGCCCCTGTCCTCTGGCATTTGGCTTTGAGAGAGCAACTTCTGGCTCCTGGCTCTGATGTCCAAAAGTCCTAGTGAAAGCCTCTTTGACCTTATCTTCCTCTACAATGGCATCCAGGTCTTGGACCTCTAATGTCACTTTTCTGTCGCTCATTTTCACGGTACCCTGTCCGGTTACCGACTTTTGAATTTGCTGTGAGAATGCAGCAGTATTCTCTATACCTTTGGCTTTAATAAGTATGTCTCCTTTTTTTGTAGTGACAACACTTTAGACTGCCACGTTAGCCTTATTGGGGTCAAAGTTCGCCTTTATAGTCTTTAGCACCGTTGCAAAGGTCTGCCCTTCAGCCATCTTCACTACTACTGTTGTTGTGGGGTCATTTTTTTCTTCTGGCTTGTTTTATTATTCGGGAGAATTTCTTCTTGTTTGCCACTACCTGTCTTCTTTTTCTTTAAAGACATAGTATGCTGGCGTTTTTCAGGGCTGTCCGATGGGCTTCTGTTTCTCTTACTTCGTTCTATTCTCTTTAAGGCAGTGTTCAGGGTTCGTTTCTGTACATGCCGTCGGAAATTATCTCGCCTTTTTTCCCTCCACTGCAGGGATTCAAATGACATTTTCCAAGCGTTAATGTACAAATCTTCTTCAGTAAGACAGCATTCTCTTAGCACCTCTGCCTCTTGAAGATGCTTAAGCGCCGCTTTGAGCCCATTTTTAACAGCGTTCGCTGTGTTGCCGTACTTATCATTAATCAGTTGTAGCGTCTCTGTGATGTCATTCGTTGCTGATTGGACTTTATCAGCAACTTGCTGTCGCTTTACTCCGAGCCTAGTGGCACTTTCTTTCAAAGAGGCAAGCTCTTCCTGGGTCTGGTTGCTGAATACCGACACCTGGCTAACCTCGGTGTCGTTAGTGCCTATATTCGACAGGCTTCCTCGTCGTCCTTTGTCTGCAAAGAAAGGCCATGGAACATTTAGCAGTCCCTGTTGGCCATGAGACACGTCTTTGTGGCCCCTCCCCAGAATCCGTGGGGCCTGCGTCAGTCACCCGGGCTTTCACCGGATCGGAACTGACGGCGGATTCCCTCAGAGAGGTTACCGCCTGGGGTACCTGTTTTACATCGACGTTTTTCATTTTAGCATCTTTTTAGTGTCGTACTGACCCGCGAAGGCCAGCACTACCCTTTTTTCTAGAAATAACTATTTGGAAAGGGTTAAAACCAGGGCAGCAGCCCTCTCTGTCACCAGAGAAGACCGCTACTTGCTCGGGCCGGCCGGGAGTCGCCACTCTCCCTCAGTCCCACCCGCGGAGACTGCCCTGGCGTTGAGTAACAAGTGTGAGAAGGGTGTTCGTGTGTAATGTATGTATTTGTTGGTACACAACGGTCATCCCAGCGAGACGAGCGGTAGGTGTACAGTCCCGAGACCGCGCAGACAACCCAACAAAACGGGCTGGCGTAAGGCACTAAGGTGCCACCATATAGCCTCCTCAGTGGTAGTAAGCCTAGATTAGTCGGCCCACAACGTCTTTTTTGTTTATGAGGCGTACAGCCATATCAGATGTGGTTACCCAGACTTACCCGGGCCTCATCATCCGGCTTCACCCGTCGCCGGGCCCCCAACGCAAGCCCGGAAAAGGACCCGCCACACGCAACCCAGAACAATCCGTAAGTGTCCCTGTGTTTGTTTAGTAAGAGTGTGTGATGCATGTATCCGAGAAGAATGTTTTAACCGCCGCTTACTTCTACACACGACGGGTGCTAGTTTTTGTTGGCCCGCATCAAGCAATGGAGTGCCACCCGCGGAAGCAGTAAAAAGCGAAGAACAAGAAGCACAAGCAGAGCCGGCCCATACATCCACACCGATGGAGGCATGGGGCACTAGTCCCCCGTCCACATCGCCGCAGATACACACGCTGACGCCACACACGCTTTCCGATCCACGCCCCTGACAACCACCACTGAGAGCCACCCCAGCTGCCCATCGTCACCTCTTATTTCAAAAGGATGCCCCTATCCGCCACCCGGGGAAGCGCCCGGTATGGAGAAACTAGCGAAAACCCCACCCGGGAGTAGTAGTAGTAGTAGTAGTAGTAGTAGTAGTAGTAGTAGTAGTAGTAGTAGTAGTAGTAGTAGTAGTAGTAGTAGTAGTAGTAGTAGTAGTAGTAGTAGTGGTAGTTTTTTTTTTTTTTTTTTTTTTTTTTTTTGTGGAGGGAGGGGAAATGCATTGAGGCACACCGCAGGGACAGCGGTAGTGTGGGACTCGGTGGATTTTTTTTATTAGACCACCCATACCCACTAAAACCCCCCCCATGCCGCGTGGCTTTTGATCCGCCCCGGAACCGCGTTAGCATTACTTCGGGGTGGAGCCACCAGGGAGACCATCGCGTCTCACAGCATTAACGAGCTAACTCGCCACCATTTGCTAGAGGTGCTGATGCTCTCGAGTCCTGAAAAGGACTCGGGGTCCCTGAGGATTAGCACCCTGTCTAGCGCTTCATAGTAGGCCGCCTACTCAGCCAGCACCACTATAAGCTTAATGCTTTCCCTTGCTGATAGGTAAAAAGTACCCAGCGCAGCGTGGGTCCACATAAGCCTGTCTTTTCACTGAAGGCCTTTCTGCCTTATTTTGACCCTGCTTGGGCCTTATCCCTGGCCTCTTTCAGGGCTCTTCTAAATGAAGGGCAGCTTCCGCTGCCTGCTTCGTGCTTGTTGTCCGTTGTTGGGCAAAGGAAGCACCGTGCTGGACCTAGGCACTCTTTCTTCCGGTGGTTTGAGCTTCCACACCGGAAGCAAAGCTTGGATCTGTTTTCTTCCCTACAGTTGCCCGAGACGTGTCCATATCCCAGGCATTTAAAACATCTTGTTACTTTGATTCTTCTTCGAATTCGGCAGCTTACAAAGCCAACTCGTAACCTGCCTTCCTTTTCTACTTGCCTGGCAGTTGTTTCGTCCACCTTGATTAAAGCCAGCCTCTGTCCTCTGGCATTTGGCTTTAAGAGAGCAACTTCTAGCTCCTGGCTCTGATGTCCAAAAGTCCTAGCGAAAGCCTCTTTGACCTCATCTTCCTCTACAATGGCATCCAGGTCTCGGACCTCTAATGTCACTTTTCTGTCGCTCATTTTCACGGTACCCTGTCCGGCTACCGACTTTTCAATTTGCTGTGAGAATGCAGTAGCATTCTCTACACCTTTGGCTTTAATAAGTATGTCTCCTTTTTTTGTAGTGACAACACTCTGGACTGCCACTTTAGCCTTATCGGGGTCAAAGTTCGCCTTCATAGTTTTCAGCACCGTTGCAAAGGTCTGCCCTTTAGCCATCTTTACTACTACTGTTGTTGTGGGGTCCACTTTTTTCTTCTGGCTTGTTTTGTCATTCAGGGGAATTTCCTCTTGTTTGCCACTACCTGTCTTCTTTTTCTTTAAAGACATAGTATGCTGGCGTTTTTCAGGGCTGTCCGATGGGCTCCTGTTTCTCTTACTTCGTTCTATTTCCTTTAAGGCAGTGTTCAGGGTTCGTTTCTGTACATGCCGACGGAAATTATCTCGCCTTTTTTCCCTCCACTGCAGGGATTCAAATGACGACTTCCAAGCGTTCATGTACAAATCTTCTTCAGTAAGACAGCGTTCTTTTAGCACCTCTGCCTCTTGAAGATGCTTAAGCGCCGCTTTGAGCCCATTTTTAACAGCGTTCGCTGTGTTGCCGTACTTATCATTAATCAGTTTTAGCGTCTCTGTAATGTCATTCGTTGCTGATTGGACTTTATCAGCAACTTGCTGTCGCTTTTTTCCGAGCCTAGTGGCACTTTCTTCTAAAGAGGCAAGCTCTTCCTGGGTCTGGTTGCTAAATACCGACACCTTGCTAACCTCGGTGTCGTTAGTGCCTATACTCGACAGGCTTCCTCGTCGTCCTTTGTCTGAAAAGAAAGGCCATGGAACATTTAGCAGTCCCTGTTGGCCATGAGACACGTCTTTGTGCCCCCCCCAGAATCCGTGGGGCCTGCGTCAGTCACCCGGGCTTTCACCGGATCGGAACTGACGGCGGATTCCCTCAGAGAGGTTACCGCCTGGGGTACCTGTTTTACATCGACGTTTTTCATTTTGGCATCTTTTTAGTTTCGTACTGACCCGCGAAGGCCAGCACTACCCTTTTTTTCCTAAAAATAAGCATTTGGAAAGGGTTAAAACCAGGGCAGCAGCCCTCTCTGTTACCAGAGAGAGATGCTACTTGCTCGGGCCGGCCGGGAGTCGCCACTCTCCCTCAGTCCCACCCGCGGAGACTGCCCTGGCGTTGAGTAACCAGTGTAAGAAGGGTGTTCGTGTGTAATGTATGTATTTGTTGGTACACAACGATCATCCCAGCGAGACGAGCGGCAGGCGTACAGTCCCGAGACCACGCAGACAACCCAACAAAACGGGCTGGCGTAAGGCACTAAGGTGCCGCCATATAGCCTCCTCAGTGGTAGTAAGCCTAGATTAGTCGGCCCACCACGTCTTTTTTGTTCATGAGGCGTACAGCCATATCAGATGTGGTTACCCAGACTTACCCGGGCCTCATCATCCGGCTTCACCCGTGGCCGGGCCCCCAACGCAAGCCCGGAAAAGGACCCGCCACACGCAACCCAGAACAATCCGTAAGTGTCCCTGTGTTTGTTTAGTAAGAGTGTGTGATGCATGTATCTGAGAAGAATGTTTTAACCGCCGCTTACTTCTATACACGACGGGTGCTAGTTTTTGTTGGCCCGCATCAAGCAATGGAGTGCCACTCACGGAAGCAGCAAAAAGCGAAGAACAAGGAGCACAAGCAGAGCCGGCCCATACATCCACACTGATGGAGGCATGGGGCACTAGTCCCCCGTCCACACCGCCTCAGATACACACGCCAGCGCCACACACGCCCCCCGATCCACGCCCCCGACCACCACCATAGAGAGCCACCTCAGCTGCCCATCGTCACCTCTTATTTCAAGAGGATGCCCCTATCCGCCACCCGGGGAAGCGCCCGGTATGGAGAAACTAGCGAAAACCCCACCCGGGAGTAGTAGTGGTAGTAGTAGTAGTAGTAGTAGTCGTAGTAGTAGTAGTAGTAGTAGTAGTAGTAGTAGTAGTAGTAGTAGTAGTAGTAGTAGTAGTAGTAGTAGTAGTAATAGTAGTAATGGTGGTAGTGGTAGTGGTAGAAGTAGTAGTCGAAGAAGCAATGGTAGATTTTTTTTCTAGAGGAACAAAAAACATATTATATAAGAAATATTACACATACAGTCTGAATAATTGCTGTACGAATAGCTATGATACACATGTAAGCTAGTTCTGAAGCTTACAAGCGTAACAATTTTTCTGCACATACGGTTATGAATCTAGTTAAAATACGAGTTACGTTATATAGCGTTAGTAGTGATAATCAGTAGTAGAGGTATAAGGAGTACATATATAGTCGGTAGTAGTAGAAGCACAATATATACATCAGAAAAAGTAGAGGTATAGTTTAAATAATAGCTGTGCGAATACCTCAGATACACATGTTGGGTATTTCTGCTGCTTACTAGCATATCAAACTTTATGCATGTGCAGAATCAACTGAACGTTAAGAGTTGCAGTTATATTACTAGTGATATTAACTTATATTTGTATAGTATTTCTGTTTAAATGTATTCGCTATAAAATCTGATTATTGGAGTATCGTAATACAAACATAAAAATAAAGTATTTGAACTACAAAATAATATTTATAAAATATTTAGTCTATTTATTTTTATTACCTTATACATACGAATATGTAATTAACTTTTATTTTAATAAAAATAATGGATTATTTAGCGGACGGGGTAATAGTAGTAGTAGTTCTTTTTTTTTCTTACTTTATTTAATTTGTTTAAAATATTACACGCTGGAAAAAAATTCGTTAGTATTCCTCACTATATATTTCATGTCTAAGATAACAAACGTTCTTTTTTTATACTTAAATACTCATGTTTTTTGTACTTTTATGTTTTATCTAATATCATAACACGGGTTTATAAACAAATTTATTTACAAATGTACACACTAGTTAAAATACAGCATTACAGTTGCATAACATACGATACTATTTTTTTTTCTGAAATGAAAAACAATTTTTTCTTAAATGGCTTTTGCAATAAACGCAAGTATTGAAATAAATATTCAATGCAGTTGCATACAGTTCTCACAGCATATAACATTACCTTTATCTTTCACATTGCTGTTTATTCATCATCACTGTCTTTGTCCGAACTTTCTTTACTACTGTCTATTAGGACCTTTTCCTGATATTTTGAATTGAATAACTGGCATTCCATAATAAAATCGTCTTCGATGCCATACTTACTATTTTCATCTTCGATTTGATTATCACTTATATTGTTAATATCTTGGTACATATGGTGATTAAAACGTTTGTACATTTCACGTGTGGGCTCAAAGGCAGCCATCCCTCCAGCATTCCTAATGTGTTGTGCTGGTAGGAGAATACCTTTCACAGTGCTCAATTTTAATAATGCTCGATGTTTGTCCTTCTGAGCATTGAATGCGCTCCACTCTCGTTCGGTCCCAGCGTTTGAGTTTGGCACACAAAATGCAGAAAAAGCAATTGGACACAAATTTCCGAACATTGGGTTACCAGTTTCGTTCAGGTACATCTTTAAATTTGACCAGAATTGGTGAGGCTTATCTATGTTATCTAATACATTATTAGGTAGATTTCTCTTCTGACGTAATAACTCTGCCCATTCCTGATCAAGTTCTTCAACGGTAACATCAACTGGTATCAATTCTCCAAATGTTGTAACGAAATCTTTAAATGTCACGAAACTATTGTAGAATTCGTTACTCAAAGCATTTTCAGGATCTAATATTCTGAAAAATCCTGAGTCAGTATCTGCTAGGTCAAATTTTATTTTTATTTGTTCACTCACTTCAATCAAGAACTGTCTAAAGTAGAATTTAATTTCCAGTGAAGTTCCTTCATCTTCGATACGCTGATCTAACCAGTCATCAATTTCCTTACCAAAGCTAATTTCATGAAGAGGTAACATGTTCTCCTCGTCACTGGGGTTGATGTTGTGTATGGCGTGTCCAACGCTGTTAATATATTGTGGCGCCATGTATATACGTACAAAATACAAAAACATGTCAAGTACACTGTCATAGTGTTTCCATATGAAAGACTCCTCTTTTTGAAATGTTTTATTAAAGACAACTAGCCTGGAGAGGCATTTTTCTAAAAACATGTTATAAACTATCATTACGGGATCCAGGTAATAAAGACATAGTTCTGTCACCGTTTTTTCTGCTGTTGTTTTCGTATTCAATCTATTCTGCGATTCTTTTTCCATTTCTAGTTGAAAAAATTTTGTTAAAACCGGCCATCTTTTTTAATTGCGTTTAAGGCAGGTTTGCAGAGTAAGCCAACGTGTATCTACAGGTCTTAATACTGATAATTTTTTCAATTTACAACTTTTTTGCAATACTTTATACCATTTTACTCGTTTACCGCTACTCTGAATATAATTGGATGTGTTTCGTACAAGCTGTTCACATTCAGCAGAAAGTTTTTTGGCTGCATACTTAGCAACTAGATGTTCCAAATGGCATTTGCATTTAATAATCAATACATCAGGTACAATCTCTTTTAGCCTACTTGCAACAGAATTGTTGTTTCCCATCATTACGTTACATGTATCGGAGCAAAAAGCAATCATGTTACTTAAAGGGACATTTTTGTCTTCAAATGATTTTTGCAACGCCACAAATATGCTCTGAGCATCGGCTCGAATGTCCAACGAATTGCCCTTAAAGATACATACTACATCCCAAAGTAAACATATGCACTTCTGTTTCTCACTATCAAAGTACTGAAAAACAATGTTCATAGCATGATCTGAAGAGACATCAGTCATTTCATCAATGAGCACAGAAAATGGTTGAAATCTGATGATGTTGGTTATTCGGTTCGTTTCAACTGGTGCAATTACATTTACACATAATTTTTGTGCTTTTTTTGCACACATTCTCATATTTGCTATGTTAGCATCATCTGGTACCAATGTTTTAAGATACGGAACGTAGTCAACCACAAATGTTATCGGCAATCTTTTTTCGACGATGAGAGCAACTGTTTTTAACTCAAGCCTAGCAACGTCGACATCAAAATTTGGATTTATCGGCAAAAATTCGTTATCGGGATTGCCTGCTTCCGAAATAGTATTTCGGCGGTGTTTGTACGTGTTTGCGTGTTAAATGAGAGAGCCTCTACTGGCTACAATATTGGTTCCACATGTTGTACACAATACTTTTTAATTGTTTCTAAAAAATGGTTGAACCCAATCAAATTCGTTTTTCCAGTCAGCGTTGTACATGTACCAATTTCTACCTTGTCCATTTTCATCATCACCGTCACTTTGATAATCGCCATCGCTACACTGTTGCTCATTTTCACGCATTTCATTCCTTTCTTGCTCGAGTCTCGGTCTTCTAGGAGGTGGTTCATAGTCGCAGTCATTGACGTCACCTTCGTGCATATTTTGGTGATCGCTACAGTCATTTTCGTTACTGGATCCATCAACATTATTTTGTTTGTTAGGTAATACCACATCTTGTAACAAGAGCTGCCTTTCATTTGCATCGAATCTCGGTATTTCTTCCTCTTCGTGTACTATTTGCTCTTGTTGTTTCTGTATATGTGTCACAGAGTTGAAGTGTTTAAAAACAACAGATAATCCTGCGACCATAGATTCGTTGCATATTAAGCACATACACCTGCTTCTATTGTCAACTGGAGCTATTTTGTTAGCCAATATTGGGATATTTTCCCACTCATCTTTGTATATGTATACCACTGTGAAATATGATACATGTATTGTTATAAACTCTATCTATAATTTTTATTGTTGTGGTAATGAAAGCCAAATTAAGTACATAAGAACTTATAGAAAAAGTGTTTATTCGATTAAGTAACAGAAATATAAAAGCAGGTATATATTTTTACTGGCTAGCTAATATAAACAGTGCAGAGCGTAATCAAACACAGTACTACAGAGTGAGTCGAGGTCTTCATACAGACTAACTTTCCTATCCGGCCATCCAATGAGGCAGGCCTCTCTCGCGCACACACTCACTCGCACCCACACCCGCACACCACAGCAAATATCAAGTGGAAACCACTTTAATATACCAACACTTCCTCCTTTTCCTTGATGCTTAACTACTCGATCGATTCACACTTGCATACACCTATAAGCTCTCGCATGGATTCAAATTTATACTTAGGCAATGCTTTGGTGAACAAATCCGCCTTCTGCAACTCTGAAGGAACATAACACACCTGCAGCTCACCACTCTCATGCTTCTCACGCAAGAAATGATGTCAAACGTCAATGTGCTTTGTCCTTTTATGTGCGCTGGTATTTTTAACAATTTTGATTGCACTTTGATTATTAACAAACAGTATCGTAGGAAGAGCACACTGATGCTGTACATTATTCAGCAAATTTCGCAACCATATCAATTCAACCGCAGCTGTGGCCGCTGCCACGTACTCCGCCTCTGTAGTGCTCATGGTCACAATCTTTTGTCTCTGTGCGGACCATGTTATCGCCCCACCTGACAGCATAAAAACAAATCCAGTTACTGACTTTCTCGTTTCAATATCATTTGCAAAATCAGCGTCAGAAAAACCGCTTAAGATATCATTCTCACAACCTTTAAAACTGATTCCGAAGCCTGTGGTACCAACGAAATAAGCAAGAATTCGCTTGACCGCCTGCCAGTGAGACCGATCATGCCTGCTCAAAAATCTACTCACTGCGTTAACGGCAAATGCAATGTCTGTCCTTGTCATGACCGCCAAATACATAAGCGATCCCACTGCCTCTCGATATGGCACGTTACTAATACATTCATTCCCGTTTTCGACTGGATACAAAATAACGTTTGGATCGAACGGGACTGACGATGCCTTTGCCTCGCTCATATTAAATTTCTTTAAAACTTGCTGAGTGTACATAGTTTGAGTTTAATAAATCTCTTTCAAGTCTTTGTTTTGCTTAATCTCCAAACCTACAAAATAATCAGCACTACTTACAGTAACTTCAAACTCATTACGCAACATTGAAATAATAAAATCGATGGCTACACACGACTGACTCAACAACATACCATCATCCACGAACAGACCCAAAAACACTGGAATTTCTTGGAATTTACCAATAAATACACATTGGTCTGATTTACACTCTATAAAATTGAATTTACTTAAGAACTGCTTAAAACGCAAATTCCAGCATCTCGGGGCCTGCTTCAGTCCATACAGCGCTTTGTTCAATTTACACACATACATATCATTCTTTGACACACCACCACTATCACTTACAGACTCTTCACCTTTGTCACTTACACAAACACCTTCAGGAACTTCCATAAACACGTCCTCGGAGAGATCACCATAGAGGAACGCTGTTTTGACGTCGAATGATGCCAACTCCAGATCTTCTTGAACGGCCAACGCCAGCAGCAGCTGAAGAGAATCGTATCTCACCACTGGAGAGAATGCCTCGGTGTAGTCGACGCCTTCCCTCTGCATGAATCCCTTGGCGCATAGTCTTGCCTTGTAAGCTGGTTTGTTGGCGTTCTTCTTGACTGTCTTGAAGACCCATTTTGACTTGATAGTTGGTCGACCTGGATCCCTGGGTGCTACAGACCAGGTACCATTGCGCTGATGAGCCTTGAGCTCCTCGTGTATTGCGTCGAGCCAGTCCTCCGACTGTTCACTTGCTAGTGCCTCACTGAAAGTTACAGGGATTTTGACTTCAGCAATATTTGCCTGGTATCTCACTGGGGCTTTTAAAGAGCTTCGCTCTCTCAACCCTATACGTGGCGGTGTGTCCTTGTTGATCTCCACGTCCAATTGTTTGTTTGGTCCAGACTGGTTGGTACATTGTGCCACCTCTCCAGGAAATTCTTCTTCTTTGGACAGATCCTGTGAAACATCTTCGGACTTGGGCTCTTCAACCAGTGTTGTGAACTCGGGCAGCACGACAGTTTCGCCATCGGCCATTTCTCGTACTCCTAGCTGTCTGATGAAGATCACATTCCTAAAGACACTTATCTTCCTTGCAGCTGCATCGTACAGTCTGTAGTTCGTTGATTCTCCGTCGAAGCCCACAAGACTGACTGCCTAGGCCCGAGGCTCAAACTTGGTGGTGAAGATCTTTGGGATGTGCACGTATGCCTGAGCTCCAAATGCCTTGACGAGACTCAGATCTGGCTTCCTCCCAGTACAAGCCTCATATGCTGTGGTATTTTTTTTTGTCTCCTACAACTGTGACACGATTCAATAATTATGCAGCCGTATTGACGGCCTCCGCCCATAAAAATCTTGGAAGACCAGAGGCCAGCAGCATTGTCCGTGCACACTCGACTACGGTTCTGTTGCTCCGCTCGGCCTTTCCATTTTGCTGTGGAGTGTACGGTGCAGATGGCTCAAATGCTATTCCATGTTTCTTCATGTACTCCAGCTTATTTTCGTTTACGAACTTCTCTCCTTGATCAGACCGTAGAGCCTTAATGGAAGTGCCAAACTTGTTTGCCATAGCGCGCTCGTACACTCGAAATCTCTCGTATACATCAGATTTGTTTCGTAGAAAGTATACGTATCTGTAGCTTGTGGCATCATCCATGAACGTGACGAAATAGCGAGCTCCACCAAGCGACTCGACTGACATTGGACCACAGACGTCACTGTGAATCAGCTCTCTAGGCACAGTCCTTCTTCTTTCCTTGTTTTTCTTGAACTGTAGCCTATGTGCTTTGCCAAGCTGGCAAGTGTCGCAGAAAAGGAAATTCGTACCTTCCTTCAGCTTGATCTCAGGCACAAGTCCCATGTCTACAAGCATCTTTAACGCCCTTACATGAACGTGCCCCAGCTTCTCGTGCCAACATTTGAGACTTGTTGTTACACTGGCGGCCTGCTCGACGTGTGTGACTGTCTTGATCAGCATTTTTTAGATATTATTCTCTTGCAAGAATCCAGTTGCCAGCAGGTCGGATCCATCGCAGACTTTGACTTCGTTTCCGAGAAACTCCACTTTATAGCCTTTCTTAGCCCAGACGCCGACCGACAGGAGATTTTTCTTTATGCTTGGAACGTGCAACACTTTCTCGATGCAGCCGTCCAGCCATTTACCATTGACAAATCTCTTGATGTTTACAGTGCCTTCTCCGACTACCACACACTCACCGTCGTCGCCTAGTGAGACTTTTCTTCCGTCTCTCTCCGGTTTATAAGTAGCAAACCACTCTCGACGACTTACCATATGTATGGAACACCCGCTGTCGGTAAACCAGGCGTCTCGCTGGTCTGTCGCCTCGAGGCCTCTTAACTCGCTGGCAGAAAACAAAGCTTGTTTTTCTGCTTCTGCGGGGCTTGTAGTTGAAACCAGCGCAACACTTCGACTTGCCCGTGTCTGCTTGCTGTCGGACGACTGTTTGCGCTGTGGACACTATTTCGCATAGTGCCCCTTTTCATGGCAACGAAAACATTCAATGTCGCTTTTGTTTCTTCAAGTGTTGCCTCGATTGCCTTGTTATGCTCTTGTGCCGCTTCTGATATTATTTCCAACTGTAGCTGCCAGTGCTGTATTGTGGGACTTGTCGCTTTCTTGATATGCTTCTTCTTCGAGTAGTCTTTGCTCGAGGTATTCCACTGTTTGTTTATCCGCACTCACACTATTCCAGGCACTGCGAAAATTTCTGTACTTTGATGGCAAACTTGCTAGAATTTTCGCCACGATCACAATGTCTGGCAGATTTTTGCCTAGATCCATTACTTGCCGTGCCATATTGGTGACCTTGAAGATGTGCGCTGCTATTGAGTCCGTTGGCTCCATGTGGTATTGGTGGAAACGCTGCATGAGTAGCAGCTTATGCGTTGTTGTTTTCTGCTCGTGGATTGCACATAGTCGATCCCACATCTGTTTAGCAGTATCGCACGACAGTAGGTGTCCTTGTTGCTTTATGTCGACCGCAGACGAGATATAAAATTGCGCCTTGGCGTCGTCCTTGACCCAGGCCTTGCCGTCGACTGTTGTCAGGTCCATTGGTCTTGCTCTTGTGCCATCCACTACGTCGAATATGCCGTTTGCGACAAACAGATTCTTCAACTGCAGCTTCCAGCCCTAGTAGTTGGAGCCGTCAAGTTTGTCGAAGCAGCGCGTTGAGAGTTCGGCCATTTTCCTTCGGACACTTTTCACGATTGTCTACTTTTTAGCTTTTCGAGGATTTGGGCCCATAACCTTTTATTGTTGTGGTAATGAAAGCCAAATTAAGTAGATAAGAACTTATAGAAAAAGTGTTTATTCGATTAAGTAACAGAAATATAAAAGCAGGTATGTATTTTGACTGGCTAGCTAATATAAACAGTGCAGAGCGTAATCGAACACAGTACTACAGAGTGAGTCGAGGTCTTCATACAGACTCACTTTCCTATCCGGCCATCCAATGAGGCAGGCCTCTCTCGCGCACACACTCACTCGCACCCACACCCGCACACCACAGCAAACATCAAGTGAAAACCACTTTAATATACCAACAATAATATTTTGGAAAGAGCATTTATACAATCCTTCAACTGGATAGTAGTATTTTGTTTTAAATACAAGCGTTTCAAGTAATAGGTATACCCTCATATGATAAAATATTTTCGTATACTTATATTTTCAATATTTGTGCTCCCAATGTGTCTGTTAACAATTATGACCATACAATTTTTTCAATTTCAAGTTCAATAATATTATGGAGCATTTTAATCGTTCGTTATTATTTTAATTATTGTAATTTTAAGCATTTTCTTAAAATCGGTTTTTAAAGTTGATAAAAATCAGAAATGTAGGCACTATATAATTAATTATGTAATTAACTTTTCAATATTAATCTCCAGATACGTAGAGAATATTGAACAAGGTGAGGTTGATTATATTTACTAGTATATACTTTGTGCAGTAATGTTTTCTGCATGGTAATTTCATGTAGTTCCTTATGCATATTTGAGTTTTGCTGTTATTTAGAACAATTTTGTTGGACAATACATTACACAATACGACAATCTATATGTAATTGGAATAATATCTTTGGAACGTTTTTCATTAACAGTTTATATAAGTGTCATATATAATTTCATATATAACACCTATCAAAACCGTTAATACCAATTACATTAATATAGGTTTTCGTATTTTATAATATATTATCCTACAAATTTGTTTTACATAACACTAAGTTGGAATGTGCATAAAGAAAGATACGACATTACCTTGCAAAAAACATTACTGCAGAAAGTATACAGTAGTAAGTGTAATAGAACTCATACATGAACATACATACATGCTTTGATTTGTTATACAGTTATTGCATTTTACTCCTCTCTTCCTTTGATCGATTAGTAGCGGTATCATTTTGTTGCATGCATTTTTACCTCTTCAATATAAAAGACATGGGTGCTTCTTTATTTTTTTGTGATCATATCATACTTACAATTTTCAATATTGAATAAAGCAGACGTTGGCATAACAGGATATTATCTTCTCCTGAATTATTTTCATGTATACATTAATAAAAAATTACTGAAACGTTACAATGTATTTTTTATAGTTTTTAACATACAATTATGAATGAATACGAAAGAAAAACTAATCGGTACTGTTTTTTTGATCCATTCAATAAAAACAATAAAGTAGTGACAATCTTTAATGAAATGAAAATGAAATTTTTAGTCAACTTGTTACGTTACATGCCCTTTACGCGATCGAATGATTATTACGACAACGTTGCATCATACAACTTCGAAACTTTATTATAGTTGTTGCCTAAGAAGATGAATATTTTGGAAAATAATGGTTACAGAACTGTAATAAACATGTATGCGACATGGACTGTTCGTATACTTCAAATCAAATGACATTTAATAATATTGTAACTTATGATATCAACAACAGTAAAAATATTGTGCGTCATACTAATCATACATACTGACAGTAAAAGTTAAAGTAACGCTACGTACATCATTGATACCAACGAGTTGTTACAGTAAGCAGAGCTAGCGTTATGGCCTATAACAGCAGGATTTAGTGATGCAGAAAAGTCGGGGAAGGGTTCAAAAAGCATGAAAAAGATTTTGTTCATTTACGTACGGTCCCTTGCTGTCAAATATATCGTACAATAAATGTACCATTGATTGTCGATTGAAGTATGAGATTTAGTTCATAAATTTTTTATCACTATTATTAATTTATAACATTAAAATTAATGCATGTGAGCACAAATACTGATGCAGATCGAGGTTTATTCCAAGAATCGAGTCTTAAGCTTTTTTGACTACTACAATGTTCCACAAATCATTTTTACCATTATGAAATGATCTACACTTTTTCAGTTTAGCTCAAAGCTTGTTACACTTGTATTTTTAAATCACAGTTACAAAAGTAGTTGATGCCTCGCAATGCATCATACATTATTTAGTCTGTTATTGATTACTATGATAATTATAAAGTTAATGTTAGACAAACATCGGCTTTGGTTATTGGCGGTTTTTGAGACGTAATGTTTGAATCTCTATGGAGTGATAGTCTTCTATAGTTTCAGTGGAATATATATCAACTCATGCAGTTTTGAACGATTTATTAAATTTTTAAGACACCTGTAAGACCCATAGTGTGGCACCAACTAACTTTATTCTTATTATGTCTACAGATAAATTGTACTTGTCAACACTATCGAACAATGTTACGCCTAATCAATTTTGCTACTCATAGTCCTACATATTTTCCAAGTTTTAACAAAACAACAGCTTTACAAAATTACATATTCCATAACAGCTTTAAAAATAAGAATAATTGTAACAATTTACGTTTAACGTTTTAAAAATTCATGTAATTTTGACTTTGTAATTAAAGTACTATCGAAACATCATGCTCGTGTTCTATGCTGTGTAACATTCACGCAGATGCAAAAAAAAAATATTTGACGAGATATTGCATCTCATATACGTATAGGTATACCACCTATTACGAGTAGCTCCAGTTATTAAGGGGCCCTGGGCTTGGCCGGAGACCGCCAGACCGGGCTGCTTTAGGTTGCTATAGTTACAGCATAAGTTGTATAGTATACAGTGCATACTGTTGCTATCCTCTTTACAAAACGAACCGCTTTGCAGTAAGTCATGTAAACATTACGTATAATTTTTGCACATATCATCTGCAGATCTTCCGCATCCTCCTACAACCTTTTGCCGTCTGCCGCCTGCCGCCTGCTGCCAGCCGAAACCCGCAATCCTACCACTGAATCGCTGCTCTAATATACACTTACTTAATACAGTGAATCCATTTCTCAAGCTGCGAGTGCACAGAGCAGAAATGGAGCGTCAATAGCGGCACAGCAACATGCCAGCCAATCAGAGCAGTTCAAAGTCGTAAAGTCGATCTAAAATGTTGCGATTGGCTAACATTAGGCTGTGTCGTGGCTTCGTGTTGGTATCGCTTATTCGTAGAAATGCGGCTTTCTTCTCTAAAGTAGCATGCGGCATTGCATAGGGCAGAGACGCAGTGTGCACGTGCATGACAAAAGTTTTTAGCTTTTTGTTACAAAATAACAAATTTTAAAGCAAAATCCCCGGTGTACTTACGGTCTAAGCTTATCGTTCTTTCCACATTGTTGCCTGTATGACAACGGGTTTTGGCACCTTGGAAAATCTACGTAAAACATGGCGAAAAAAAAAAAGTCAACCTGCTGCGGATGGAGGCAACCGAAAGAATTTTCAAAGAAAGACCTTGAAACAAGCCCCTGCAAGGTTGCAAAAAAAGAAGGTAATTAAAGTAAGACACATTTTATTCTTACGCCTAAGAGTCTGCCTCAGACATGACGATCTATAGTAATTTACGTTAAAGCGTATACTTATCGTTGTGTCCTCTAATATAGTGCAGATAGCGAGTGTTTTTCTTTGTCTACTCGCAACAAATTCACGTAACGTTAACACAATAATAACCACATAAATAATGATACTATTTCCATATCCCTGTTTGTGTTATCTCTTCTTTATAATATTCACGTATATTTACGTGTGTTTCGTAAATAGACCTACGGAAATAATGATATACATCTGAACAAATCCTTTGTGTGTATGAAGATAATACAAACAAATCACACAGCCTTCTGCTATTATGTGATTATATCGTTCTGTAGTGCAAAGCCTTTCTAACATCAAAAGGGCTTGGGTAGGTTTTCAATGATGAGAGTAAGTGAAATTTGTATATAGCATAGGAACTGCAGTTTGTAAGTGCTCTGGCCGTAAGTACTGGCATATTGCAGGACTGATGTGTGGTCCAGATGTATTCAAATTTGTCAGTAAGAGCTTTCAATATCTTTTCCAAATGAAAACAAAAATTTCACACTGACACACTCAAAGGTACATATTAGGGAATAAGTCACCCATGCAACTATACTATCAGTGCATTTGAATACTGTGTCTTTTTTTCTGCTTAAAAATATTGTACATGACACCTTAATGTAAACCATCCAGGCACATACTGTTAATCCGTCGAAGGGACTTCGATAGCCTCCTTTATTTGTGGGTATTCGTATAATTTCAAGAAAACCAGTTTTTTATATTACTAATGAGAATCAAACAATTCATAAAATTAACGGGTAATAGATCATAGTATTTTCAATGGTTAGTACACACCATGTCCGTTGCTTTAAATAATAGAGAGAGCTGTCAAAGTAACTTAAATACACACAAAACTTTGCCCGGGTGGATGACAATAATGAGCTAAAGATAATAATGTTGAAGCCTCAAAGAAATACGTAGTTATTGAAAAGCACTTGCAGTGGTGAGTAAGTAACTGGCTGGCTTATTGCCTGACATATATCTTCAAATAAGCCTGAGAACAATTCTTTTTTTAAAATGATTAGTCATCAGTGGCTCTTGCGAATAACTGCTAACTTCAGGATGTATTAGACCTTTGCATGAGCAGCTAATGACATACTCAATTGTGTTAAGCTATAATTAAAAGATACACTTACACAAGTATGTACTATAATGGTTTAGTTTTCAACTTGGTGGTAAGGATTTCTAGTTCAACATCAAATTCATCATAAATACCACGAAAAAGTTGCGCAGATCATCATCAGATGTATTGTGCTTATTGCCAAAAGGAGATTGGACGATGGATGATGAAAGGATCTGAGTGTTAAATGTTATTGTTATTTATTATCAGACCTAGGTTAATATTTTTCATTGACTTTTATTAGAGTGTAATCAATTGAATATAAATTATGTGAACTTATGCCAAGCCTACTTCTGGAGCCAACACATCTATAAATACCACTGCGCTGAAAATATTCTGTACTTTGGTAGCTGCAAGTCAAATTCAGAAGGACAGAAAGAATACTGAATCCTGGAAATTGATGGTTTATCTGCAATAAACAGTTCGTTTGATTTTGTAACTGTTTGTTTATAAGCACTATCAATAATAAAATTAATTTCATGCAAGAAAAAAAAGTTTTATTTTCTCAAGAAACTATTAAACATCGATGTTTTTATGTAACAGTTTATTGAACTAGAATTGTCGAATAAGTAAAAACTCCATTTCTTTTTTTTGTAGCAATATATGCCAACTTTGATTGATAAGTTCTACTTCATGGGCCGTATTATACAACTTGCGAAGCTTGTTGCCTTCATCAAAGATAACAAGAATGAAGATTACAAAAACGAAGCGAGTCCTGCTATAAAGAAAATCCTCAAAACTTGTATAAAGATCAGTTCAAGAGATAAACGTACGAGAGAATCTCTTGTAGAGTTTTTGAAGACTAATATAGTAGCTGGATACGGACGACGTTCACTATACAGATACAATGCATCGATGTGTCTGTTGTACATTGTTCAAAAGTAAGATGTAAAAAAATTTTTTAATTTAACAAACCCTAAGTAATAACGTTATATAATGATAATCACTATTTCTTAATGTAGTTTTAATTTCATGTTGCATTAATAAGAACCATGACACCTTCCGCAGATTTTTTCCAAATAGTGAGACAGTTGTGCCATTTAAACTATTGACGTTGCCTCAAGCACAAAAAATCGCTGGTGTATTGTATGGAGATGTCTATCATGTGAACTTGGCAAAAATGATCAGGAGCATTTCAAGTTGCCCTGATTATCAAAATGTGGCCGAGTTTTACCGAGAATGTGATGAGCAGCATATAAGTGATGCGCCATTAAAAAAACAAGATGGAAACTTTTCTTGACTAAAAGTTAACACGATACAGAAAAAAACCAAATTACAATAAGGTAACTGAGAAAATTTCTTGAGGTTTTGTGCATAAGCACACGATCAGTAAGAGCTAATTTAGGAGTGAGAATAAAAACTCCAAAGTCAGGTGTTAGTTTGAGCAACGTTTCGTTGGTCTTAACGCCAACCTCATCAGGCTCACTTTATTAACAGAAAAAACACAACAAATTTCATAAATTACATTGCAGGGCCAATGTTTACAAATATCTACATTAATGCAAAATTAATTATAAGTAAGTAGTCACGAATAAAATAGTAATATAAATAATTTTAAAATTGAACAATTACTCACGTCTATATCGTTAAGACGATCGTTACAGACTGTTGGGCGCCTCGAACGAATAACGTAAATGTCAAACATGTATTTATTTACGCATATACATATAAACAGTAAATGTACGTTTCTTACGAATGTAGATAACAGCAGTACATCACTACATTGTATTATTTAGAAAGATTACTTATAAAATCTTTATATATGTTATTGAGAAATAAGGTATCTTCTTTCTTATTAATAGTGTGCTTAGTAAAGTGTATGTATAGCATTTCAGATATTAATCTATTTTGTTTATTAGGTTCACGGTCTAGAATCTTTGTTTGAGAAAAATTAAAATTGCAATGTAATTTATGAAATTTGTTGTGTTTTTTCTGTTAATAAAGTGAGCCTGATGAGGTTGGCGTTAAGACCAACGAAACGTTGCTCAAACTAACACCTGACTTTGGAGTTTTTATTCTCACTCCTAAATTAGCTCTTACTGATCGTGTGCTTATGCACAAAACCTCAAGAAAACATGGAAACAATTGGGAGCAGAACGGCACGTTCAACAAACACCGTAACTGAGAAAATTGTTGTTAAATAAATTAATGAATTATTCATAGCATCGTAGATGATAAATACATTTTTTTTTTAAGGTAAAAGTCAACAAAAAATTTGTTGTTTCTAATACAGATCTACCATCAGACTCTGAAACTGAAGAGGACAAAAATCTCGTGGATGAGTTGATAAATGATTCCAAACATGTGAGCACTTATTAATTTTTGGATACTTCGCATTTTACCATCTTCTCTACCAAAAAATGGTTATGATTACTTCAATATGAGTGATATTTATAATTAAAGTAATCGTATTTAGCAGTTGGAAGAAGGCGATGATATTCTTCATGACATTACGTCGCCCAGATTAGATGAAACAGTAACTCTCCCAACACCAGCCGCTCATGAAATGCCGTTGAAAGAGAAAATGAATATTATGACGCTGAAAAATACAAGGGTAACGAGAAGCAAAAATGCTAAACTGAAAGCTCTTGGAGTTGTACGTATATCTAAATTTTTTACGTGTCCTATAAAAATATGTATATGCCCGTGATTAAAAATGAGACAAAACAAATAAATTTAATCATGCTAACAACATATCCCTTAATAGAATAATATAAAATGTGAAAACACGCATACTTAAATGTTTTACCTACAACTGCTTTTACTAACGCTACTTCTACTAATAATAATAAGACTAATAATAATATGTAAGGAATTAATCATATGTTACAGGTGGAAGAAGGCGTTGATGTTAGTCGCGAAATTACGTCGCCTGTATTAAACGATGCAGTAACTGCCTCAACAGCTCTTGCAACACCAGCCGACCATGAAATGCCATTGCAAGAGCAAATATGTACAGAAGCGCTGAAAAATCCAATGGTGAAAAAAGGCAACAATGTGAAAGCGGAAGCTAAGGAAATTGTACGTATTGTTGTGAATATTGGACATTTTTAATAAAAATATATGTACCCGTATTATAAAATGAGACATACAAAAATTCGCTGGTTTTGAACAACTTGAAAATGTAATGTAGAGTAGAATACTTGTAAATTTTGAAGTTATTGAATGTCACAATGTAAATTTAAAATTAATTACAACTTTTCAGGAACTTGCAACAGGTGACTTGGTATTAGCTAAGTGGAGAAAACAATGTTTTTGGCCTGGCTACATTGTCAAAAGTAAACAAAGGAAAACAAGATTTAGTTATGTGGTATCGTTTTTTAACACCATTGGATCTGCTACCTTTATACCAAAAAAAACATTAGAAAGCTGAGTAAAGAAGAAATATATCGAATGTGCAAAGAAAAAACAACGGAAAATATAAGTGCCGATCTGATGAAGCCTTTTCGAGAAGCAAAATATTGGTCCATGATAAATAAAAATAATTTGTAAATGTGTAAGAAAAACTAATAAACAGTTATGTTTCTTATTGATAACTCTATATCCCCTAATCATTAATTATTTACATCCATAAAAACTAAATGACGGTGCATTACTTATCGGTGATGTTTGGTCACATACATAATAAATTTTTCTTCGAAAACTCACTGTAAGTTACTACATTTATAGCTGATGCTTGCATACCCAAAAATAATTTTTTCATCCAAGATTCATCATTAACAGTAAAAATATTCATCATCGTTTGCTCGCTAGAAGTTTATTTTAACTAATAACCACTAATTTTTATTTAAAACTTGAAACATTGTGAAACAGTTGTTATTCATCACCCATGCTTACCAGCCTAATAGTTTAATTTCATTTTTTCATCCAAGGAAACTACAATTAACGTGTGGGTTAATTACCTGTCACCGATGTTTGTTAACTAAAATTTTTTTTTTTTTTTTTTCATTGAAGATTGCTGATAGACAGATTGATTACATAAAGCAGACGCTCGCTCGCCTAATAAATATTTTGTTTATTCAAAACACTAATAAACATTGAGTAACTTATAGCCAATGATTACTCTTCTAATGGTAGATTTATTCTATTTTCACAAACTAATAAACAGTTAATTTACTCATTGTCACCGATGCTTGCTTGCTTGCTATAAATAAATCATTTTTTCTTTAGAATTTCTGATATCTAGTTGAAATACTGTTAGCTGTATTTCGTTGTCGTACTATTTTCATTTATGACTGTTATTTAGGTTCATGTGCGAATAATGGTCTTCGATATGCTGGTACGCTATACGTCATACGATTGATAAAATAAGGTAGTATATTAATAATAACGGAACGTTTTGACATGTACTCCACAATTCTGCGTATATTATGTGTTCATGGCCGTATAACAATTCAAAAACGGAACTATTTGAGTGCTGCATAGAGAGAGAAAGTTTTTCTTTTTCACTCTCATTATTTCTCTTATCGCACCCGTAAGTTTGTAGTTCAACTACACATGATACAGTTTCATAACTGTATTTGTATTTGATACCAGTATCCAAATATGCAGAAAAGTATGAAGAAAACTTTTAAAAAATTGTCTAGTAAGCATTTCAATGTGGCAGAATAGAAAATTTTTTTACTAAAAACATTAGGATTGAAAATACATAATTTAAAATATGATTGTTAATACAAATTTTTGTATTTCTAATACTTTGATTGTATCTTTATTATTCATATAATAATAATTAGACTTTACCCAGGACTTGTGATACTTCTATTACTACTGTTACTACTACTACTACTCCACGGTATGCGTAACCTTGTCGAAGACCGTACTGCTTGCAGCCTTGGTCAGGTGAGGGGGTTTTAAACTGACGGCATACCTCCTTTCTTACACTTATCGTAACTCCTCCATCCTTTTACATGATCCTATGAGCACTGACATACATCGACTCTGACATACTCTTGTAGCATGGACGCTGCAGTGTGCTTGCGGAGGGTTGCGGCTGCCCGTAGCACTGTGTCGGGCGGGAGGAGGAGGTGAGCCTTGATGCAGTGACTGGGGAGGCCCGGGTATCTCTACCGCTGATAAAGTCGGACGTCCGCAAATAAAAAAGATATGGCGATCGTTTTAACTAAGGAATCTGGCCATTGAAGGACTACATGGAGGGCACCTTTAGTGCACACCAGCTGGTGCTCTCTCGCGCGACTGGTGTTAATAATGTGGTGGTCGTATTCGCCTTGGCTGGTGGACTGGGGCTGACATGAAACGGGAGAACCACACGCCTACACTTTAACAATACCCCTTCACCTAGTTTACTATTTCTGGGAACTCCTAAAAAGTAGTCTTTAGCCGAGGGCAGAAGGCTCGCCGTGTTTGCCGTGCGGTGCGACCCGTGAGCGGCCAAAGGAAGATCCTGGGCAGTAAGGCGATACCTAGGCTGCGTGCCGAAGTGACCCGAGCTGTCTTTGGCTCCTGCTGACTGCAAGACGGGAGGCTGGATTCCTAACCAGGTCCGGTCAATCGGCTAACACTGGGGCGGTCGGGGATGGGGGTGAGCTGGTCGCGCTGCTGCTGTGGTCCTATTGGCTTGGTGGGGGCCTGTTGGGCTGGGCGGGTGTGGAGGAATGGCAGTTCCTGCTCTGCTTTTGCTCCTCTCCGGCTCGGCGGTTCCCTGTTGGGCTGGTGGGATTGCTGGCGCAGCGTTGCTGGCCTGCCCTTCTCCGCGGCTCCCTCAGTGTGGTGAGTGCGTTCTGCGACATGATGTCTGCCGGAAACTCTCCAGAGAGTGGATCGCTTCTGGTTGGGGCGTGATGCTCGAGGGAGTGGAGGTGGGCTAGGGTAGGGCGTGCTATATCTTGGGGTTACCCACCTTGACCGAAACCGCCCTTCAGACATGTGTTGGGGGCGGTCGGCGGCTTCCACCGGTGAGGGATCCAGATGGGTCGGTGGGGACCTTGGGATAAACTTTGTGTGTTCTAGATATGGCGCTTATTTTAACAACCAAAGGAGGATGGGAAGGAGAAATGTATGAGAGAGAACACCCTTTCATCAAGGATACCGTGGAGAAACCCGACCAGGGGAGAGAGTTGGACGCTGCTGCTGATGCGGCGTTCGACGACCTAGCCAGGGCCTTGGATGAGCTTAGGGCGCTCATGGTGAAGCACCCCATCACGGCAGGCACCATAAAGGCTAACGTCGTTGCGGCGGTGACTGCCATGGGTATCTTGAGGCACTTTCAGGAGCGGGTCAGAGAAAAAAAATAACTGCCTTTAAGTAACAACCAGGCAAAGGCTGAAAAAGCAGAAAAAAGAAAGCGAAGACGAGGGGGAGAGACCCCGAGCCCTCAGCTTACGCCAGGTAAGGCCGTGAAAAAGGCAAAAGGGGCTGGACCTCAGCTGAAACCAGAGAGTGTTCCAGCAGAAGTTCCAGCCAAGAAAGCTGAATGGACGAAGGTTCAAAGAAAGAAAAAAAAAAAAAAGAAGAGGCTAAGGGGAACAAGCCCCAAGAAGGTACGGAGAAAGCCCCTAAAGTCGCGAAGGAGAGACGTCCCAGGGTCAGGCCTGAGGCAATATCGGTTGTGCCAGCCCAAGGCAAAAAGTATGCCGAGGTCCTAGCCCTGATGAAGAAGGTTGACGTTACCGGGCTCGGGGCGAGCGTGGAATCTGTCAGAGAGACGAGGACAGGAGGTGTTCTCGTCGAACTGAAAAATACTGAGTCTAAGCATCGCGATGCGTTTGCCGAGGCAATTAAAAGTGCCGTGGCGGACGCGGGTGGTGTGAGGACACTGGCCCCGCGCTCGACCTGGGAGATAAGGGACTTCGACCCAACGGTGACAAAGGGGGACGTCGAAGCAGCAGTAAAAAGCTGCTTTGGCGAAGGGGCGTCCCCTAGTCTGGCTTTGCGGTTATCGTCTGGAACGAACAGAGGAAACCGCATAGCCTACGTCGAGGTACCTGTGACGGCGGCCCCGATGCTTGAAAAAAGGGACCGCATTAGGCTGGGCTGGGTTAACAGCAGGATGCGCCTAAAGATCACGGTTGAGCGTTGCTTCAGGTGCCTGGGCTTCGGGCACATTGCGAGGCATTGTGGCGGGCCTGACAGGACCGGGGCGTGCTGGAGGTGCGGTGAAAAGGGACACGTGGCACGAAACTGCTCGAAAAAATAAGTGAGCTGTTTCCTGTGCGAAAACGTGGTCCCGAAACCGGACACCAGACATGTCGCTGGGACTGCCAGGTGTGGGGCGCCTCGGGCGCCTGCAGTGACGACTCGGCGGAAATGACGTTGATTCTGCAGGTAAACCTGGATAGGACCGTGCTCGCGCACGATCTGCTGGACAAGTTCTCCGTATCCGATACCGGAGGTGGAGACGGGCTCGTGTGGATCAGGTGTGGTAGTGTTTTTTATGTGAGTTGCTACATATCCCCTAATATATCCATTTCGATTGGTGCCTTCAGAGAGCGGCTTGCCGAACTCGAGGATATGTGCAGGGAAAGTGGTGATGTAGTCCTGGCCGGCGACTTCATCTCCAAGGCCATCGCTTGGGGAGAGCCGAGGACTGACCCCAGAGGACGGGCGGTGTTAGAGATGGCCGCAAGGCTGGATCTCATCGTCATGAACTCTGGTGGTTCGGCAACGTTCAGGCAACCTGGTAACCGGGGAACGATTATCGATCTCACGCTGGTGTCGTTAGAAATGGCGGCACGGGTCTACGACTGGCGAGTCCTGGAGGACTACACGGCCAGTTATCACCAGTACGTCAGCTTCATGATACACGAGGATCGTGGTGCAAACTCACGAGATGTGATCCAAAGGCACGTTAACGGGTGGAACGTTGCAAAACTCAACCGAGATTTTCTACTGGAAGCCATGGTTGGCGCGCCACCTCCAGCCGATTTAAACAAGATCAAAAATCAAGCGGAGGCTGAGGCACTCGTGAGTGGCACGACGAGACAGGTCAAGGAATGGTGCGACGCGTGTATGCCCAAAAGGTCTACCAAGAGGGGTCAACGTTCGTGCTACTGGTGGATCGAGGACATTGCTAACTTGCGCAGAGAGGCGCAGCATCTACGGCGTCTTGCATAGCGACACAGAACTCGTGAAGGCGCCGGGGCAGCTGCTGCCGCGTACAAGGAAAAAAAAAAGCGTTGGTGAGGGTGATCAAGGTGAGCAAGAACCGATGCTGGCGCGAGCTCATCGCCGAGGTGGATAAAGACACGTGGGGCCTGGGATACCGGATCGCATTAAAAAGACTTCGTAGTACGGACCCGACGCCGCCGATGGAACCTACCTTCTTAGAGAGAGTGGTCTCTTGTCTCTTTCCGGAGCATCCCGCTAGAAGGCGAGAGAAAATAAGGGTTGGACAGGTGCCTCTCTTTACGCTCGATGAATTGAGGTCGGTGGCATCGGAGACGCCAGGGCGAAAGGCCCCTGGTCCAGACGGGGTGCCGTCTGAAGTCCTCAAGATAATAGCTGCGGAAAAGCCACACGTTTTGTTGGACATGTTCAATGCATGCCTGCGCGTTGGACTGTTCAGCAGGCGTTGGAAGATCCAAAGGCTTGTTCTTCTGGACAAGGGCAAACCACCCCCCCTAGTCCCGTCGTCATTCCGACCCTTAGGTATGTTAAACAATGCTGGAAAAATGCTAGAGAGGCTGATCAGAACTCGCTTGAGAAAAGAAGTCAGCCTCTCAGAAAATCAGTATGGGTTCCGTAAAGGGCGATCGACGGTTATGGCTGTGGCCGAGGTCCTCGAGTCGGTCGAGGAGGCATGGAAACCCTCTCATAAGACGAGGAGCGTCTGTGTCCTGGCGACTCTTGACGTGAAGAATGCCTTTAACTCGGCGAAATGGTCCGACATAATGAGGGCCCTGAAGCGCCAGAATGTACCGGACTACCTGAGAAAGATCCTGGACAGTTACCTCCAGGATCGAGTACTCCGGTACGACACAAAGGATGGACCAAGAGAGAGGCGTCTGACGTCGGGAGTCACACAGGGATCTGCCCTCGGCCCCGATATCTGGATCCTCGTCTACGACGAACTTTTGCGCCTCCGAGGATCAAGCTGACGGGCTTTGCTGACGATATAGCATTGTACGTCATAGCGAGAACGCGAGAGGAGGCCGAGCGCAAAATACGGTGGGTGGTGGCGATAGTGTCGGAATGAGTCCGGGATCACGGTTTCGAGCTAGCTGTAGGGAAAACAGAGATGGTCGTCCTCACTAGGCAGAGATGGTTTGGGGAGGACTTTCGCCTGAGCGTTGCGGGTGAGGTGATCCGCGCGAGTCCGGTGGTGCGCTACCTTGGAGTGTGGATTGATTCACGACTCACCTTCAGGGAACACATCAGAAGAGCAGCCGATAAAGCCGCTGGGGTTTCTGGGGCGCTTTTACGGTTAATGCCGAACGTTGGAGGCCCGCGGGAAGCCAAAAGACGGCTCCTTGCGTCGGTCTCCAACTCGATCCTGCTTACGGTGCGGAGGTGTGGGCGGACGCACTTGCGAGGAAGGATCTCCGAGAGCGCCTAACTTCGGTGCAGCGCATCGGATCCTTAAGAATCGCGTGTGCCTACCACACGGTCTCCTCCGCTGCCGCTATTGTGATAGCACGAACGATACCCGTCGTGTTGCTTGCGCGGGAGCGGTGAAGGAAATTCCTGGGCTCCGGCGACCAAAGCGATAGCGACAGACGGGAGGAAACGTTGACGACGTGGCAACAAGAGTGGGATCGGGCTGCAGTAGGTAGATAGACGCACCGCCTGATTCTGGACCTGCGGCCATGGGTGGAGAAAGGACATGGAGAGGTAAACTACCACCTCACCCAGTTCTTCTCCGGGCATGGTCAGTTCGATGCCTATCTCCACCGCATGGCGGTGAAGGCAACATCAAGGTGTCTTTACTGCCCTGCGTTGGATGATACCGTCGAACATACGTTTTTCGCGTGTGAGAGATGGCACCGTGAGCGCCAGCAGCTGGTGGACGGGATCGGCGGGGCGGCCACTCCCGAAACCAACATCTCCAAGATGCTCAGCAGCGAGGAGGGGTGGACGATAGTGAATGGCTTCAACGGGTCAGTCCTCCAACAGAAGAAAGAAGAGGAGAGAGCCGCCATGCAGGTAGCAGGGGCCCCTGAGTAAAGGATGTGGACTCAAGCTGCGATGAGTATTTATACTCATCAGCAAAAGGAAGCATTATTGAAGCGCTAGAAGACGGGTGCCGGTCCTCAGGGACCCCGAGTCCTTTTCAGGACTCGAGAGGACTGGCACCTCTAGCAACTGGTGGCAAGCTTGCTCACAAATGCTGTGAAATACGATGTTCTCCCTGGTGGCTCCACCCTGAAGTAATGCTAACGCGGTTCCGGGGTGGATCAAAAGCCACGTGGCATGGGGGGAGGGGGGTTTTAGTAGGTATGGGTGGTCTAATAAAAAAAATCCACTGAGTCCCACACTACCGCTGACTCTGTGGTGTGCCTCAATGCATTTCCCCTCCATCCACAAAAAAAAAAAAAAACTACTACTACTAGTACTACTACTACTACTACTACTACTACTTATGAGTTGGCTTTGTAAGCTGCCGAATACGAAGAAGAATTAAAGTAACAAGATGTTACAAATGCCTGGGATATGGACACGTCTCAGGCAACTGTAAAGAAGAAAACAGATCAAAGCTTTGCTTCCGGTGTGGAAGCTCAAACCACCGGAAGAAAGAGTGTCCAGGCCCAGCACGGTGCTTCCTTTGCTCAACGACGGACAACAAGCAAGAAGCAGGCAATGGGAGCTGCTCTTCATTCAAAAAAGCGCTAGAAGAGGCCAGGGGTAAGGCCCAAGCAGGACGGAAATAAGGCAAAAAGGCCTTGAGTTGAAAGGCAGGCTAATGTGGACCTACGCTGCGCTGGGTACTTTTAACCTATCAGCAAGGGAAAGCATCAAGCTTATCGTGGTGCTTGCTAGGTTAGCGGCCTACTATGGAGCGCTAGAAAGGGTGCTAGTCCTCAGGGACCCCAAGTCCTTTTCAGGACTCGAGAGCATCAGCACTTCTAGCAATTGGTGGCGAGTTAGCTCGTTAATGCTGTGAGACGCGATGGTCTCCCTGGTGGCTCCACCCTGAAGTAATCCTAATGTGGTTCCGGGTTGGATCAAAAGCCACGTGGCATGGGCGGAGGGGAGTTTTAGTGGGTATGGGTAGTCTAATAAAAAAAATCCACCGAGTCCCACACTACCGCTGTCCCTGCGGTCTGCCTCAATCCATTTCCCTTCCCTCCACAAAAAAAAAAAAAAAAACTACTACTCGGCTACTAGTACTGCTGCCGCTGCTGCTGCTCGTGCTACTTCATCTTTAACTGAATAATAAATTATATGAATTCAAGTTATACTTACTTTGTGTTCTCAAAAGAATAAGGCTATTGTATTGTACAACTTTTAGGTCTTATCATTTATATGTAGAATAAGTAATTTTGAAATATAAGTTTTATAAAATTTAAATGGAAGACCACACAACAAAAATTCACTAATTGCATTGCATTCGTCCTTACAATTGGTTATTTGGCTGTCCAATTTTATTATTATTATTATATTATTATTATTGCTATTATTATCATGATTAATACTAGTATTATTATTATTATTACTATCGCTATCGTGATTAATACTAATATTATTATAATTATTGTTACTAGTATTATTATTATATTATCATTATTATTGTTGTTTTTACTATTATTATTGGTATTGTTATTTTATTTTTTATTATATTTTTTGTTTAAGTTTTTATATAGTTATTGATATTAATAGTATCAGTATCATCCTTACTATTATTATTATTTTTATTTTTATTATTATTATTTTTAATATTGTTATTATTATTATAATTATTGTTATTGCTATTTTCATTTTTATTATTATTATTATTATTATAGGCAATTCATTATATTCGTACTGTGGTTGTAACGATCAACAAATGTTTGAATCTGAGCGTGGATTAAGTGTTTATAATCCTACACTACGTATTTATAAATTATTATATCATTACCCATTTTAATAAAACTTTTGATTGCATTACTATCACTTTTTCGTTTGTTGTATTGATGCCAAAATTTTTATTCAAATTATGGCGCTTTAGGACGGGAATGGTTGGAAATTGGGAACTGACATCGGACATGCAAGGTGCTACCAACCTAAACCTTGCATCCTCGAAAAAAATATTTTGTCTCCGAGCCCTGTTTACCATGCAGCAGTAGGTATACCTACTACCGACACGGTGGTGCAGCGGTAGAGTTGCAGTCTTGTTGATCTGGAAAGTTGAGCAGAGTTGGCCGCGGTTGGTAGACGGATGGGTGACGGCTCGACTATTAAGTATTCCGTTTGCTTGTGCTGGTGAATTTTTGGATCGATTGACTGTCTACTTTTTAGATAGTGATAGAGAGAATCTATACCATACATATGTAGATTATTTTTTTTACATTATAGTGCTCTACGTCCGGTTCCTTTTAATGAGGGCACTACTATGGGCTCTTAGCACTTGGGAAAGGGACAAGGAAAGGGATGGGAGGCCTCCCATTACAGGAGGGAGGTAAGGGGAATTAGACAATTTTTGCTGCGAGAAGGTCACCTTAACCCTTCTCGAGTAGCATTGCGTGGTGAAAAAGCACATGTGAAGAATCACAGAGGTACTTGCCCGAAAAGTCACACTGGCCGGGAATCGAACCACGGTCTCCCGCGTGCCAACCCACGACCTACGGACTGAGTTACCGCGCGCACCCACATATATAGATAGAGTAATCGCGGCGCACTATTGTGCGCATGTGAGAGGGAAGGAAAGAGAGGAAGGGAGATAGACAATTAGAGATTCCCTGTCTGTGGCGCAGTTAGCTCTAGTATACGTTCGGATAATATATTTGTAGATACATGTGTGTACGACAGCGTTCACTTGTTTCATGGATTAACCCCTCATATAATACATATATAATATATGTAAGGCGCGCCTAAAGAAGTTTCACTTAAAAAAAAAGATTTGTTTAAAGCTACAGAAAATTTTGGAACAGCATGAACAGCTTGGTTGAAATTCAATAAAATAGATAGTTTCGCGAATAAAGTTAGGTACATGAATATTCCAGAATATAACTGTTGAAATTTGACGCTAAGAACATAGGTTAGAAGAATAAAAATTAGGCGTAATTTAAGAGTAGGTTGACTAAATATAGTGTCACCTAAGGACTCAGAGCGTTTTTTTTTTTTTTTAATTTTAAATTAGACGAGTGGTGCTAAATGTTTTAAAATTTCAAAAACAGTTGATAACATACATAACAGTACGTTTAGAAAAACTGCTATTGCTTTAAGTTTAGTTGAACACGACTCTCACATACATAAAATATTTGAGGAAGCTTGTAGCGTTACGCTGCCATATCAACTATAAAAATTTTTTGCATGGTTTTTAATATCTGAAGAAATTTGTGGTAAGACTATTTGGGAATCATTCCAATAATTTTATATTCAAGATTTAAAAGACGATGAGCAAAATAATGCTTTATTACCTTTTAAGAAAATCTTAAAATTTTGAGAAAAATCATATAAAAATTATGGATTTCCAGAATTAAATAAAACAATAACGTCTGAAGATATTGAGGACAATAAAACTGTAAATGATTTAGGATAAAATTGCAAGGATGTATTTGTTAAACTAAGTAGTGATCAAAAAGAAATTTTTAATGAAAATATTAATAGGGATACAAAATTGTATTTTATTGATGGTCCAAGAGGTTTTGCAAAAACATTTTTGTATTAAAAGTTAGTTTCTTATTTTTTTTTGAAAAATAAAAAGGTTGTATCTATGGCTTGGACGAGAATTGCTTTAATTTCATTACGTAAAGAGATGACAAGTTATAGAATATTTCGATTACCATGAGATTCAAAAAACATTGAAACTTCTTGTTTAGAGTACAAAATTAATAAAAAAAACTTATATTTAGTGGGAAATTATTTATTTTAGGAGGCGATTTCAGACAGATACTTCGAGTGATATAGCATAGGTGTAAAAATTATATAATTAGTGAAACTTTAAAGTATTTATTTCTATGAAAACACTTCGTAATTATGAAATTGCAAAGTAACATGCAGTGTACAGGTTTACAATTTTCATTATCGTCAATGAACATTGGAAACGGAACCATAAAGTCGTTTGTATTTCCTCTGAGATCGAGAACTGATAAACAAATTAATTTTAACAACTCATAACGAACTTTCGTATATTTTGAATAATAAAATTTTGAATTATATTAAAGGGAAAGAACATACTCATTACATCATAAATTATGCAAAATATTAAGGTACTTATCGCACTGATGAAAATATAAACATAAATTTTCATACAGAAATTTTACATAATATACATGAAGGATTACTGCCACATGTTTTATATTTAAAAGTATATGCTAAGGTAAAATTAGGTATAGTGGGACACTTTTTTAAGCAAAAAATATTTATTTCTTATTTTTGAAGTTCCACCAATGCTAATTCACCTGAATTTTTTTTTTAATTAAAAATATAGGTTTTTACTTAAGGAAACAATATTTATTGATTGTGCTTATCATTGTCCGTTGAATTAAATAATTTTTCAAATAAGTCGTGAAATCTGCAGTAGTGGGACATAGTCTTTGAGGATTATGGCAGTATTAGGACACTGTAAATGTGCTAGTAGTGGAACAGTATATGACAATGTAATTTGCTTATGTGAGAACACAATTTTTTGTTTATAAGAGGTGAACTATCACTTTTGAGAGTATATAAATATTAAAAATAATAGATTTATAGGGATTTCTCTTTTATATATATTCTTTTCTACGATATCACAAAATCTCTACTTACTATGTCCGTTAATAATAAAGGAAAAAATAGTGTCTAATACAATATAAACTTAATAATATAATTATTAATAATACAAAATACGAAAATAATAATAGTGAACACAAGTTTAAATTAAATATTAGTTTTTAAGGTCTTAAAATTTTTCTTTTTTTCTTTTTATATTGCTCTGCAATAAATGAACTTCACACGCACTTAATGCTTTTTCATTGTCTTCTAGTTTAGATAAACATTTTTTTGTTTCCTGAACTATTGAGTCATTGTTCGCATTCCGGTTTTCTTATTTAAAAATTTTTTTTTAACTTTTAATTTTCAATTTAATTCTTTTTTTTGTTCCTAACAGTTTTTTTACTCTCTTGAAACTTCTTGTTTAAATTTTTTTCGTCCTCTTTAGCGTTTTTATTTGTTCTTTTTCTTGCTTATTAACTAAAACCTACTGCTTTTTTAATGTTTTCTTTTTTTTGTCTTTTTTTTAAAGTAATTTATCAAATTATTAACAAACACCACGGGCCGGGTTTCCTTAGCTGAAATACCAAATGAAAATATAATGTAAGTAAATTAATACCTATATTTTTCTGTTGACAATTTTCAGAGGTATTAATTTTGTTCAGTATTTTTTTTCAATATTAGTATAATGGAAACTAACTATTTAAATTATATATCATTTTCTGCAATGTTGATTTTTTTATATTGGGCAGGATGGATTAATACAGATTGCATTGAGGTTAGGTTTCAGATTATATCTATTTACCAGGTAACAATGCTCACATTCACTTAACTACTAATCCTACAAATATATTTGAGTTTAATTTCACTATTAATGATTAGACTGATGACACTCGCACGATTACTATAGTAAAAAGCACGAAATCACAGTCGTTAAAAATAGAATTTGGTCTTGTCAAGTACTTGTCCCACTACTACTTAGTTTTTAAAAAAAAAGATGCAGTAGTGGGATAGCAATGATAAGCCTCGTCCCACTTCTACATGGTGTTGCAGAAAATAAGGGTATACTAGGACAGGCTATATTTTATGAAGTCATTATTTTTAAGTTCTAATTAATAAAACTTGTTCTTTAGTGTCATATTATGACGTATCAATAGTTTGAACGTACGAAAAAAATTTTAGTTTCGGTATATCATCTTGATAGTCAACTTTAGTGTCACATCTAAAATGGGTGAAGTGCCTCGTTTAAGACGTATGCATTAAACAAGTGCTTGGACAGCTTGATAAAATATTTTTTTCATTTTCCTTTGAGCGTTTACCACAATCAATTTTGGGAGTCTTATCTAGCTAAGAGATAAAGGAATATTAGGAAATTTTTTTAAGGATATTTTTTGACAATTGAATTTACCAGTTATGATTTTCTCTTCCTGTCCCACTATACCCTGTAGTTTTTGCGTTGTCCCACTATACCCCATTTTACCTTATTGTTATGCTAAAAAGAAACTTGTGTATATTCGATAGCTTGTCTTGGTTTTTTTTTAGATAGAAACCAAACATATTAAAATTGCCCAACTTTTCACTTTAAAATAAAATATTAGTTTCTTTTTTTATGGAGAAATATTATACAATAATGTAATGTTTGGTTTTAAATTTCAAAATATTAATATTGGTTCTTTTGTAAGTCTCATAAGGTCAAATGCTCAGAGTGCGTAAGAAACCTTGCTTAACTTTTTGTAATAAATTTAATTTAGCGTTAAAGAAAACAGAAGGAAGAACATGGGGGAAAGTGGAGAAATGATAGGAAAAACGTGGAAGAGAAAAAAACATTTCAGGGATTTGGTGAGGAAGAGCAAGTAAGTACAAGGAAATATAGGGTAAAAAAATCAATGCGGATGTTTAGCGGATTTTTCCGTATTTTAACAGAGGAAATAGGGAGGAGCATTAGTAAAGCGTGGTTGAGACACTGACACTGTGACATGATTAACTTTGCTCGATCATCATGTGGAAACGCTACGTAAGCGATGAAATTTTTGCAGTGTGCATAAATTAATATCAGCATCCAATTTCCTTTGAAAACATCTGGTACATTATTGGATGCTGTTTTTTTTTTTTTTTTTTTTTGTAGATCATAAGATTTTTAAAAGTATATACATTTATTTAAAATTTTTTCAAACAATGTTTAAAATACATATCTTCGCTTAATGAGAAATAAAAATAACTTTTGATGTTACTGAAGATACTAAATGTAGTGCTTACAATTTCCTAGCCATCTGTTAACACGACACATATTATAAAGGTAGAAAATAATCGCTTATTTTTTTTGATAAAATAACAGAAATCTCGTTCCGAGTGTGGCAGTGTGGTGGCAGCCTGGAAATAATTCCATGCTCAAGGGTTGGTCACGTATTCCGCAAACGCCACCCATACTCTTTTCCTGGTGGAAGTGGAAATGTGTTCGCACGTAATACTCGGCGAGCTGCTGAGGTCTGGATGGACGAATACAAAATGTTCTACTACAGCGCTGTACCTCTTGCTCGCAACATACCTTACGGCAAGTGAGTATACACATGTACACTGTATATTACATTACATGTATACCCTCCTTCCACACATGTCATTCACATCTTTCCAACACCCAACCATCCTTAAAAGCAAGTTTGGCATTCTTCTCTTGCCTCACATAGCAAAATATTGACCTCCCATCAAATATATATATTCTTAGATAGTGACATCTTAGAACGACGTGCGCAGTTAAATTGCTTTGAGAATCTTTATATTATTAATTACGGTTAAAATATTTAATTTTCCAATTTTGTACGAACAATTAAATGATTTATTGCTATAAAAAACATAGTCTTAATTCTTATCAAATGTAAAAATTCAAGTTACTAATTATTTAATCTTATTTTCAAATTAAAGCGCCCAAGACTGGTCTCGATCAATCACAAAACGAATAAATCGATGACAATCAAAATTTACAAGTAGGATAATATTTTCAACAAAAACTAGTGATTTTTCAGTCACTTCTTATTTATTGGCTTCGGACTATCAGTACGGGTAACTTTAAGATACTGGTTTATTTAAATGTATAATACAAAATTGTATTATAACTCCAATATAACTACAAAAAAATTCAGTACTTTTTAGTGACAAGAAAACAGACAAAGTCTCGGCAATTTTCTATTATTTACTTCAGATTAGAGTGAATCCTTTTATGTCTATTATTTAAACTTGTTTGTTGCTTCACGTTAGTTTGCGTGTACGTTCTTTTTTTTACGATACTTACATGCGTTGTGTACCATAACAGTATTAATGATTTTATGTGCACACTCGTACCAAGATCGTGCTGTATTTTTTTACCTTTAATCTTATTTATGAATTTTTTAATTGTAATTCTATTGCGTTGTAAAGGGCATGTTATGCTTAAGCCCTCCACAGTATCTATATTATAAGTCTTAATTATTGTAAGGCGCACAGGCTATACAGGACCATTGATCTCGTCTCTGAGTCCTTAGTCTATGAAATAATTTGAAATTCAAATTCAGATTTGCATACTTGAATTTGCAAATAAAGAAAAATAAGAATTTTTGCTGGTATGCATGATGTATTTTGGAGTAATTTACTCTCTTTAATCCTATTTTATAACTTTACTAACAAATATGGGGCAGAAAGTCAGTAGAACAACAAAAATAAAACTATAATTCTCAAATTCACTTTTAATATTTTTTCATGCGCAGCCTTTACGAAATGTGGTCTTATCGTTAAGTTAGCTGCGAATCAAATTTTTCTAATACTTTCTAGTATATGTGATTGTATTCTTAAATTGAAACAATGCTATTAACGGTATCTGAAGTTGGCTATAGATATTTTTTAAATTCCAGCAGATAGCATACGACGCGACGTTAAGAGCTTTTAGTGGTTACTCCTGGGTAATTCTATGGTGTTTTTTATTAAGATCAAGCATGAACCTGAAGGTGATGAAATAATATGTGCCAGGGCCCATGGTATCGAGTCTTAAGATGGTAAAACACTCTAAAATGCGATATCAGCTGGGTTTACTATACCCGTTATATAATGCCAAAAAGTTTCCGGAACCAATTCATGAATATCACTAAAATAATAAGCTATGAATATAGGCCATTTAGAAGGATAAGCTTTAATTCAATTTAGCACGTCCCTAGAATTAGACCACAAACGTACAGAACCAATTGGTTACTTTAAGTTTAAACAAAAATGACGTACGAGTTTGGCTAACAGATGAGCAGCGCAAAGCTCAAGTTAGGGTATACTGAGAACCTAAAATATAAATACTTCTGTTTTGGACTTCTGAAGTGTTACGTTAACTTGATCTCTTTGAACTATATGAATATGCAGATCTTTAGCAAAGGCGCATTTTAACGCATCATCGTGCCCACGTAATTCTATACCTGAATTACAAATTCTGAACTTTAGGATTAAACCGATTCTACCTAGGTATTCTAACCTTATTTAACTCTTAAACCTCTGATAACTATCGCAGCCAATAATCTAATGGATTTTTAATCACTGGAAAGTCCCAATCTAGTTTGAATAACCATTGTGATTGCAGAAGAATTTAAACACACATAATAACTGGCGCTAGCCAACAGAAAGGATCGTATTCAATGAGTAAACTTGCATGGGCTCAGTAGGACAAAACATTATCTTTACATCTGCAATAAATGCTCACTCATAGCTTTTCAAGGTAGAAATAAGATCAGGGAGACAAGGCAGAAGATTCGGACTGGTATAAAGTTATTAAGCGAAGTAACAGATGAAAACTTGGCAAAACTATTGCTCACAAACGACATGCGTCAAGTGTTGACCTCTTACATGGATAGTATCTTGGAAGCATACTAGTCTGGATTGCAGTTCAGTTTTGAAATCAGGAATTTCAGAAGTACTTTCTCTATTTTTATACGTTAAACCACTGTGATGTCAAAGACGGCGTAGCAATAAATTTTATATTCATGCCTAAGCTTTCGATTAATAGACTGGGGACATGATAGGAAAGGTTAAAGACGGAGCACTAAAATGAGAACAGGGTTGATAATTGTAGAGAAGGCTAGCCGACGGTACGTAACCGGTCATTTAATTGGAAAGCAGCTTGTTTCCTTTTTAAATTAAGCTAGTCGTTTGGCCATCAGCATTTTTCACTAGTGGCACACAGCAAAGCCTTGAGAATTAATTTTTTAAATTAAAGTTAGTTGCTTAGCCGTCGGCATGTACACCAACTGTCACACAACTTAGCGTTGATACTTGATTTTTTTAAGCCTGGCCGTTGGCATTTACATGAACTGGCACACAAATTAGCGTTGACACTTGATTAATTTTGTTTAGTTAATTTTTTTTTTTACCACCTGCCTGATCATTATTATCTGGATTAAATGGCATGCAATAGTGGGTTTTACGTGAACAATCATGGGGGGGGGGGGTGGTCAAAAATTTACTTTGAATAAGAATATTATTTACTTTTATTTTGTTTAGAAAGGGGTACTAAAGTGGCTCTTGGGGCAAGATCTGGGTAGCCAGATTAAATTTAAATCGAAAAGAATGGACCGGATTCTCTAGGTCACGTATATCCACTGACCATATTCTCTAGATCAAGTGTCTAGTTTATTAACGCATACGGAGAAAAAAGATGTAGACCATTTGTGTGTGCCCGTGGGCGTAAAATGGCACTTTGTGTCCTCAATAAGAAAAACAATAAACAGTATAAGCTTTTCAACGAACCAAAGTAGGTATACGAAGATAAGAAGTGCCTAATAAATCAATAATATTTCGTCTCTACGGTGGTGAAAATAAAAATAAATGGACCTTGTGTAATAAACATATCTTCATGGAAACCTTAAGTATAACTAACGGTATTCATATATCTATCTAGAATAAACAACATTAAATTTTTTTTTTTCTTATACACAATATTTTGAAAAATTTTCAAAAACAATTATTGGAAATACGAAAACATCACTATTCCATACCTCGATTAAGTATATACAAAAATTCAAATTTCAAGAATCGATATCATGGCCATACGACTGACTTCCCCCTCTATTTTTAATGGCTCTAGGTAGATGGTTTTCTTGCTTCCTGTTTCTTTATTCTGGTTTGCTGTTACGATCTCTACTTCTTCGTTTTCGATCAGATTGGCTATCTTTCCCTCTTCTAGCTCTTTATCTTGGTTAACTAATCCCCTCTCCACTGTGCCGTAATGACCTCATGGTAATGTGTCTGTAGAACCAGATTGAAAACAGTGTTTATTATTATGCGTACTGAGCGCAATTTTAGAGTGTGTCCGTTGTAGAGATTTTGAATGTTAAAGATGATGTGGCTTAGGGTGCGTATTCATGGAGTCCTAAACTTCCAGGACCAGTCATAAGCCTGTGTGAGTGCGAGTGAAAAGCAAGAATATATACTCTATTTGTCGAACTTGCAGGGGCTAATGGGCTGATCCTAGAAGTTCAAGACTCCATGTATACGCAGCTTTATCACTGTTCGCGCGGAATGAGACGCTGTTTTTAGCACGAATTTTGTTTTTTGATTTGGTTGGTGAGAAACGCCACAGATTTAGATACATTTTTACCCAAGTGAATTGAATTAAAAGTCAATTTTCTAATTTTGGTGTTTCTTTTATAATACGTTCAAATACTTAATTTATTCGACAAACGATGACCTGTAAGATAATCAAGACTTTCCTAGTATTGTACCTTTAGTTTTGTAATTTTGAATTTTTTTTTGCAATGGAAGATGTACAGCGTGAAGCTCAGCTCTGCAGACAGCGCCCAGTTCTATTTTAGCTATGAAGTAGTGTATCCGTAAATTTGTGGAAGTAGAGCAGTAAGCGTGCGTGTGTGTGTGTGTGTGTGTTGACAGTGGTAGTCAATACAGTGTCTGTAAACTGTATAACCAATATTACTGATAGATACTATTTACACTTACAAGAATAAACTAATATATCCACAAGTAAGGACTAGGTGGCCCTGTTGCTTTTTGAGATTCTGAGCTGAGCTTTACACCATACATCCCTTATTATAAACATCACTCGTCTAAAGACAATAATTTTTCCTCGAATGAATTTCAGCATACAAGAGAGACTTGAGCTGAAACGTAAGCTACATTGCAAGCCTTTCAGTTGGTACTTGAAATACGTCTATCCAGAATTGATAATCCCCACAAAGGATGGAGGACCAGGTGGATCATTGAGGCAGGGTGCTGTCTGCTTAGATAGTATGGGTCATCTGCTTAACGGTACTGTTGCACTTTATCCTTGCCACGACACAGGTGGAAATCAGGTAAGTAAATTGAAATAACTTTACTGGGTACTATTTACTGGGTACTATTTACATGGCACAACGATCGTCTCAAGCACATCCCATCTTTTATCAAGTTTAATGAAAGGATCCCTCCTGATAAATCATCTAAATAGTTGTACTAATATTTTTAGAACTGATAGTGATTTTACCCATGAGCTGGCCATGTGTTGGTTTTTCAAAGTTTCAAAAAATGCATTTTCTCCGATTTTCAGGGATCCACGACAGTGCTAAACAAACATATTTTCATATGTTACAACACATAATCATAAACTGTGAGCCTTCCTCTACAATCTCTAAAAAAGAAAATGTCGAAAAGTTAAGTGGCAAGATTGTTTTTTGCAATAAACGTTCAGGGCGTTTCAGCGCGCGCTTCCGTGTGAATGTATACCTATATATATTCACTACACGCTGAGCCACGAAACGTATTTATAGTTATACACTCGCATATGAAACACCCTGAAAACGGGTCTGACGCTTGGGCATTGTATCATTTACCTCCAGGTAAAAATGTAATTTCAACAAAATGGGTTTTCAAAAAAAATCTCATGGCAAGAATAGCACTAAATATAGGTAGCATCATGTCCTGCTGCCCTCTGTCGTTTGAGCTTGCTCATGACTCATCCTTATAGCTTTGCTCAGAGCAGCTTTTAAAGCCCTATCCCAGTTATATACATAATAAAATATAATTCAACACACGTGCCCGTATTCTTTTACTCCGCCGTTATCCACACACACATACTTATTGCGTCCTAAAAAATAACACGTTCCCTGAGTGCAAAGACTTCGGCCCCCATAGTAAGAATAGTATAGTACGCAGCTAGTAAGTGAGGTTAAGAATGTTGCAAATACACATAAAATCTAGGCATTTTTTAACCTCCGAATGTGGTGCGTTTACGATTTTACATGTAATGTTGTCTGAGAAGTCAATATTACTGTCCACAGAGTGGACGGGACTGTTCACTTTCCGAGCACCAGACACGTAAAAGCGAATAACTGAATCGTAAAGTTCAAGTTTTATTAGAATTTCAAGAGGGCAGTTATATGATAGAACTTGCAACCCTCTCGTCTCGATTTTGCCCGAGATTCACTGAGTCGACCACTTAGTGTGTTGACACGTAATGTAAAACGTTTTCAGTTTAAAATTTTTGCATCTGTTTTTGACACTTTCCGGAATTAAAAACCTCTTATCAAAAAAGTTTTTCTTTCGAATCCATGCAGTTTTGGTCGAATATAGCTGTAAAGAAGTATAAACAAATCTAAATGGGTCATGGGACCCACGGTAAGAACGAAGTTCTTTAACCATGACATGAGTATAAAGACACACAATTTCTCAGGTAACAAGGGGGTCGCCAGACCCATAAGAAGAACGAAGCTCTATAAAAATAAGTACCGCATTCATGTAGTTCACTGAAACAAAAACTTGAAAAATGAATAAAAAGTAATAAGAAAATTTAGTTCAGTACTCACGATAGTTGAACTTCGTGAGTACGTCATGCATAAATACAGTACTCACGAAGTTCAACTACCGTGAGTACTGAACTAAATTTTCTTATTACTTTTTATTCATTTTTCAAGTTTTTGTTTCAGTGAACTACATGAATGCGGTACTTATTTTTATAGAGCTTCGTTCTTCCGATAGGTCTGGTGACCCCTTGTTACCTGAGAAATTGTGTGTCTTTATACTCATGTCATGTTTAAAGAACTTCGTTCTTACCGTCGGTCTCATGACCCATTTATATACCCTTTTTTGTTTCTTTTATTTTGTTTTTTTTTTTTTCATTTTTTGTTTTATTTTTTTTTTTCATTTCTTGTTTTATTTTTTTCATATTTCATTTCATTATTTTTTTATATTTCATTTTATTACTTTTTAAAAATTTTTTTTCATTTCTTGTTTTTTTTATTTTTTTCATTTCTCGTTTTATTTTTTTTTCATTTCTTGCAATAAAATCATGCTAGTAATTTTTGTTATTAATAAATTATTTGAAAAATAAATAAATCATTAAAATAAACGTATACAATAGAGTTGAAAAACGTATCAATAGTATTGAAGGGCGCTTATTTCAAATTGGATAAACAAATTATGTTGAAATGTCACATATTTATATAAATATAACAATTTATTAAATTTATAGTAAATAAATTATGTAAGATTATTATATATGACTATATCAAGTTACATCTCGTTTTAATAGTTTTTAAGGGCGCTTATTTCAAATTTGATAAGCAAATTATGTCAAAAAGTTGAACATTTATTTAATTAATTAAACAAATTAATCAATAAATTATACATGATCATTTTATATGTATACATCGAGCGCGCGGTGGCTCAGTCGGCTAGGTCGTTGATTGGCACGCCAGTGTGACTTCTCGGGCAAGTACCTCTGTGAATTTTCACATGTGCTTTTTCACTACGCAATACTCCTCAAAGAGGGGTTAGGCGACCTTCTCGCAGCAAAAATTGCCTAATATCCCCCTACCCACCTCCCGTAGTGGGAGGCCTCCCATCCCTTTCCTTGTCCCTTTTCCAAGTGTTAAGCGCCCATAGTAGTGCTCTTATTAAAAGGAGCTGGACGTAGAGCACTATAATATATATATATAGGATAATTATATATTTATATTTGGAGTTACATATCATTTTAATGGTTCTTAAGACCGCTTATTTAGAATTTGATAAGTAAATCATGTCAAAATGTTAAATAATTCTATAAATAATTTATCAAATTAATCAATTTATCATGAAGGATAAATATATATATCTATTACTAATATATAAAGCAAAGTCACTAAAACCGTTGTAATCGCTCACCGAGAAAACCACTAAACCGATAACCGATATTGCTGAAATTTTGCTAACTGATTCTTGATGATTCCAAGATGGTTTTTGTATAGTTTTTTTCTTGAAAAATTTAATAACAATAGCAACAAATAAGCTCAAACTTTTGATAAAATAAGCTAGCTTTACGCTTTAGTTCAGTAGGAACCGCTAGGTGGCATCAAGGTAAAATTGAAGCCACCCGCAACCAAATATAGTAAACAGTGGTTATTCGCTCCGTGCATCAGGTTGGAGGGGATAAAAAAAACGACTACAGCGCTGTAGGTAAGCAAAGTTGGCGTACCCGTACCCCCATGAATCGTACAATAAGCGTTATCTTTAATGAGAAAAGATATTATTTCATTTAAAGTAATTAGTTGAGAAATCGAAGGCGGAAAAAAATGTTATTTAGCCAAACCGGGTCTATAATACGGATAAATAATTTTGCTAGGCACTTCAAATCGCCCGAAATTTTAAATAATGGGTTATTAAATATTATCTGTCATATCGTACACAACACACATACTTATCTGTAATGTTGTATACGTGAGAGCAAGAACTCCAAGCTGTATAATCTGAATCAGTGTTTACGTTTACAAAGTAACGAAATGCGTACGAGATAGTGCTGCGTTGTTAATTGCAACAAGAAAGAAAAGCAGGGGGTGGTGCTGTATAAATTCCCAAGTAGACCCCATGAAACAAAACAAAAGGAGCTGTAGATTATTTGCTCAAAATCAGTTTTACTCAGGCTATCACTTGTATTGATAAAATGGACCAGTGCTGCGATGTGCTTACACTTTTGGCTCTGATTAGCTACACATTCGCAGCTCACGTCGGAGATACAGCGGTCTTCGTTAATCTGATAAATAAATTACACATTTATGTATATGTTACCATAACCTACATTTGTCAAGCATAGGCAATAATGTACTTACAGATAATTCTACTTTGTATGGATTTAAGCTGACAGATGTTTGTTTCACAACATAGCAATTGATCAGATGATCGACTCCTTTATTTACATATTCCTGTATGTAGGCAACGTGCCCACTCTCTACTAATTTTTTAGCTTTTTTCAGCGTTTCATTATTAAAAACTATGTTGCAACTTATACTTTTCAAGCTTGTTTGGATAATCGTATCCATTTTTTAGGGTGCTGATGTTTACGCGATAGCAGTATGTACGTCTTATTCAATAAATAATACTTTCTCCTATAAGCGACAGTGTTACGATTTAATCATACGGGGGTACGGTATTGCGCGATTCTGACACCAAGGGCGGCGCTGCGTGTCATGCACGGAGCGAATAACATGCCCCATCGAGTCAACGATTTCCGTAATCGATCATTGGCACTGCACCAAGAACAGAGTGGTTCGTCGTGCAGCTAGGCATTCCGGCTACCGATGACACTCTTTTTTCATGGGCAAGCAAAATAAATCGGGTTTAAACTCAGATTACCAAAATAACCGACTGTCACGGAAAAATGGGTTTTTGGGACGTCAATGTCTCCGGTGGAATCTTACCAGGAGACGTGTATAGCTAGAGCACAACCTGCTCTAACACTTTGGCCGTTCAACCATTTGACCTGGTGCTGTCAGAGACTTTTCTACTTCAAATGCAAGCCAGGGAAGACAGCCCTGCAGAGTACCGGTAGCCACAACGGCGTCCTTTTTAGTAGTTGTCCCAACGACATACCTACAGAGAAGGTATTCTCCAGGCCCACTTTCTTGACTAACGATGAACGGTTGGTTAACTGGGAAATGACCTGAAGACGAGATGTTCTTTTCAGGGCCATTCTAATTATTTACGTTCCCTACTTAACCATCAATCTCATCGGTTCTTTTAAGGGCCCATTAAGTTTAAATTACTTTGCTAACAAATACATTTTTACTACGGTATCCGGAGAAGATTCGTCAACTAAAAGACTATGTAAAGCCGGCCACTATTAAACCAAATCAGTCATTTACTGGCAGACGTCACGAGCGGAGTTGTTCGTCGCAAGGCTGGGAAGCCCGCTGACTGATGACCTTATATTATCCTCTCGACTTTAAGCATTCAACCAGCAATCACCGATTCTCTCCAAGGTATGCGCTAGAAGAACCTAACAGCTATGAAAAAAAAAAAATAAATGTGAGCCAACGGGACAGTTTCCAACGGGCAAGCATCACGAACCAATCTCTCCACCTTAGATCACCAAAACAACTGAGTCTGTAAATAAAGGTGCTTTATACACCAACGTCTTGGACGTTATACTAGGAGACGTTGGGAAAGAGCTCTACAAATAGCTCCAAAGCTTTAAACGTTGTAATTTTCTTCCCAGTCAGTGTGGTGCTGCAATAACAGGCCAAAGAAGATCATCCTGAGGTTTAGAGGCAATCACGTTTGCTGGAAACTTCAGTCAAGAAAGAGTTCACTTAAGAAGCTCGCTGGTCCTTTTCAGGGTTATCGGACGTCAAACTACCTTGCCAGAAAATATATTACAACCTCATAAAGTTAAAAAAAATAGCCTTGAGGACTTACAAGAGTCTCAACTATGCCAAAAGTCACAAGAAGTTGAATTACAATTTTAGGCATCAAGAAAATGACGAAAGAATTTATTAAGTGAAAGATAATTTTTTCACTATAACCCTTATAGTAATCTCTTGAATCTTCCAGATTTTTAAAAAGGTAGAATTTGTATTTTTGTTACGATAAAAAACGTAGGGATTAGGCTCCAGAACTTGTTTGCTCTGGTTTAAAGTTATGAGATAAGAGAAAAAAAATTTTCAATTATTTACTTTTTGTGAGCTTTGAATCTTTACAGCTTTAAAAAATATCCTATTTCTTAAATCAAAGGCCCTGTTCATCAACGGCATTTTAAGGCCAATGATTATTTTATGGCACAAGAAATGCACGGTACTTTTTAGCATAATTATATGTTTTTTACTTTTTGTAGCTTTTTACTGGACCAAATAAACTGTATGGATTCCAAACAAATATATTTTTAATAAAAAGAGTTTTGTTCTGAGAAGTGTCAGGAATAGATATAAAATTTTTAACCAAAAACGTTACCATTACATATCAACACAGTACGGTGTTCCATTTAGTGAGTGGGGGCCGCTAGTGTATATATATATGTATATGTGTATCGAACAACATATGATTTTAATGGTTTTTGAGGGTGCTTATTTTAAATTTGATAAGCAACGTAGGGCCAAATGTCAATAAATAATTATACAAATGTCTTTATAAATAAAAACATAGGTAAAATTCTATGTGAAATGTATTTCAAATAATTTTCGAATGCCAGCTTACAGTTTTTTTTGGCTCTCACGTGGTGGCGCCGGCTGTCATCAATTATGAACTGCGGCCGCAACAAGCTTCTCAAGACATTCCTTCCCTATCCGACAATCGTCTTTGTAAGCAGAAGCGATTTTGAGTGCTACGTAAAAAGCACGTGTATTTCATTTTGAAGTTAATTTTCCTCGTGTTGCAACATGTCAATGACTTGAGTGTTAATATTTTGCGATAGTGATTTTCTGTAGGTGCAAAGTGCGTTTTCATGTTTAGTTTGCACGTGTAAGCAATAACTACATTAATAGTTTAAGAATCTGTTTGTTCTTTAAATTCAGTTAAAATGGGTTCAAGTCCTTCAAAATCAAAATCGAAAAAGTCAAAGGAATTGACGAAATCTCCTCATAATGTAAAACAAAGCTTTAATCCTTTTGAAGTACATACTTAAGTATGCCACATCATAAACGAGTTCATATTTTGCCACCCCAAACAAGAATTTTAGTGTTCCTCAAATTAATCCAAGCATAAGAGGAGGCACGAGTCCATTTTTTGATTCCGAAATGTCAATTTAAAACAAATGAAATTCTAACTTTGAGGCTACATCTAAGACATACAGGAACATTTCAAGAAAACAAAAATCGTCAACAAAATCAACAGCAAAATGAGCACATTAACAGCAAAATGAGCAACAAAGAGCAGTAATATGTAACAACAATATTTCATCATTATGTAATTCATTAGAAAGAGTAAGAAAATTTAGAGAACAACGTATGTTTCAAGTAAAATTACAGGAATCTTGTGATAATGAGGATAAAACAACAAGCAAATATTTTACAGGAAAGCAAAGTATATATCCTTCTTCAAATGAATTGGAGGAAACACATACAGATATACTGATATCGCAATTACGTACGCCTACATTACAGTTGTCAAATTTACAAAAACGATATTCTGATGAGAAATATGACCAGTGAGCCTTAATTTTGTACATTAACTTTTAAAGTAGTTTTTAACGATGTACTTATTAATTTTTTTAGTAAAATTACGAATGCTAAATATTGTCAAAGATATAGAAAAAAAACTCAAATTACAAAAACTAACGTCTAAACTTGACACTGCATTATCTTTACAGAATTATGACCTTCGAAGATATTACACATTATTATATTTTTTACTTAAAGTCAACAATAAATAAATCTTTTGTATTTGCTATGAGTTCGAAATTAATTTTTTAACATAATAAAATTTCAATTTGTGTTAATTTTCATTTTTTACATTATACTATTAGGTTATAATTTTTTTTTATCTTTTCTTTTCTTTCTTTTAGAGAAAAAAAAACAAATAATCAGGAGCCAAGACAAAAAATATGCACAAATTTACGCACGAATGCCTCGTTATATGATGATCCATGCTTGATACAGGACTCTGTACACCAATAGAATTTAATAATACTCTGAATAAGTATAGTGTTACATGTGCTTAACTAGATCTTATTTTAAATCATAAAAGAGATATTCGATCTGAGCCAGCTGGAAATTGTTTGTTCTGTTGATTTTGACACTTTTAAACCTTACAATTTCACCTTTAGACGACAGACTTCTACTGAGACGGCTATTACAACAATCACCTTTTTTCGTGTTTTTGTTCAAATCTCAAAAGTGCAAATGAGATACTCTCTAGTGATCACGAGTATGAAGACATGGACTGCATATATATATTTGCAAGAATATATGATTTAAATGTATGCATACATTATCACTTTATTGATGTAAATATTAATATGAAAAGACAAATCTTCGCTCATTTTAAAGTCAACGATTCTCCAAAGTTTATCCATTTGCATTTAACAAACTTGCATTTCATACCATTGATTCCAGTTTCAAACATTTTTTTACAAAACAGAATTGATATCGAAAACATTTGTAAGCCCTTAGATAATGTTCCAGAAACTGACGTTGACTCGGAAATAGATGTGCAAGATTTGTCTTGCGCGCCCATGCCCTCCCCTTCCCCTCTTTCTGCTCAAAGAAGAGGGAGCTGCTGCTCGCTTGGTCTCTGCCGGCGCGAGCGTACAGCTTGATCTAGTGGAGCCAACGTGTATGCACGCCTCGACCTCTTGCTTCGCTGGGGACTCTCAAACCGGACCTCCACGTCGATCTGCCTACTATAAAATATCTGTTACGGCTGATCTGCCAATCTTGTATTTACTCGACGTTCTAATAAAGAATAATTCAAACATTGGTCCTTCGAGCCGGATAGCGTGACTGGGACAGACAACCGCCAGAATCTCATCGAGCCCAAGACAGCCAGGACTACGGTGCTACGCGAAGCAATGTAAGTAGGACGATGTGAGATGCGATCATGCGAAAATACATTCTCTACGTCCGAGAACGTATCGAGACATTGGGCCTCTGTTGCAAGTGATGCAATCGTGCAGAGCCGCGCCACGTGGTAGAGCGATTTGAGGTTATGATAGCCTTAACAAGATGTGACAGGCGAGAGACGCCCCACCGCGACTGCCGTGCAGTCCGCGTCGTGGACCTTGCGTGCGACCACGATTACTCAGTCAGTGAGGCTGTCGAGAGGTTTTGGGTTGCAGATTGCAGGCTGCTTCATGTTTAAACCGCGGGATTTACTAGTTAACGTCATCCCGCGGCTGGTCGGGTTGATAGATTCATTTGCGATTCCTCACCCCCTTTTTCTCAATATTCTACGTAGACTCATTTGGCATGCACGATTGCACCACAAGTAACAAGGCGCCGTTTGAGAGCCAAGCGTCGAGCTCAGCGCGTGACTAATTTACAGGGATAACGAAGGCTGGCCCTCGTTGCTGGAAACGCAGCAAGCCCTGCTAGAGGTTCTCGCGGAATTCACTCAATCCGCCAAGAGCGTCGAAGTATGGAGCATGGGTCTCGTCGACGCCAGGTTTGAGCTACTCGCTGATTATTGGAATGACTTCCAAGCCAATCATAAGGATCTGATTCAGGGCGCACCTGTGAACAAAGTTGCCTCCTTGATAGCCCTGTACAGGTCCGCAGAGGGATACTACCTTGACGCTAAGGCGTGCCTGTATGACGCTAGGAGTCGGCTGTTCCCGACCATGCCAGGAGGTGGTGGCCAGTTACCACTCCCCGGACCGCTCCCTGGACGGCACTCGGATCCTCGCCTGCCGAGCATCAATATTCCGCTCTTTTCTGGCCGTCGCGAGGATTGGCAGTCTTTCCGCGACCTGTTCCAGACGCTCATTCGCCAGGATGCTCGGCTCACCGACGTCGAGAGGCTTTACTACCTAAAGGCAAACGTGCAGGGTGAGGCAAAAGCAGTTCTGGACACCTTGCAGCTCGTTGGCTTCAATTATTCCACGGCCTGGAGTCTTCTTGTCTCGTGGTTCGAGCATCGTGGCCTCCTTGTGCAGGACCACGTCATGGCACTCCAAACACTCAAGCCTCTGCGCGAGGAGTCCGCTGCTGGTCTGCAGGGCTTGCTCGATGCCTTAGAAAAGCACCGTGATCAACTGCGAGCGCTCAATCAGCCGGTGGAACATTGGGATGTGTGGATGGTCTCTTTTGCCTTGACCGCCATGGACCCCTCGACTCGGAGAGCCTGGGAAGACGAGCTCGAGAAGTTGGAGGCAGCCAGCTCTGCACAAGGGGAAGCGGCCTCCTTCGCCACTTTGTCCAGCTTTCTGCGGAGGCGCGGCCGCTCACTGACTTCAATGGAAGCCTCGCGCCCTCCCCGATCGACGAACGATCCTGTACGCTAGACCGGCAGTCGCCCTCCCGCGCCGACGCCACTTAGCCGCAACCACTGATCTTTAGCCACCCACGCAGTCAACGATGACTGCCCTGCTTGCCACGCGCCGCACTACGTAGGTCACTGCAGCCGTTTCGTGGAACTGGACGCGCTTGGGCGAAGGAATTTCGTCACTCAGCACAAGCTGTGCTTTAACTGCCTGAAGCCGGGTCACATGGCAACTGTCTGCCCTTCCCAAGGTGTATGCCAATATTGCAAGGCGCGGCATCACAGCCTCATCCATGATGGCGGTCGCAAGCGCAGGGCCACGCCCGACCCAGCACCAGCTGAGGCAAAGCAGTGCCTCTTCACCTCGGACTCAAAGGACGGGATCGACGCGGCAGCTGCTTCACCGTTGTGACTAGCCGTCTTGCCCACGCTCAAAGTTTAGCTCATGGGCCCCGGGGGGCGGACAGTCACAGCAAGAGCACTCGTCGACGCTTGTTCGGAGATTTCAATCACGTCCACTGCACTTGCTCGAAAGCTTGGTGCCAGTCCCGAGCCAGCCGTCACGAGCATCTCTGGCGTCAGAGGCGCTGTCTTTATGCGCTCCCCAACGATTGCAAGTTTGCAGCTCCAAACCCGGAACTCAACCCGGACGTTGCGGCTGACTGCGCACTGCTTGCCCCAAATGGGACTCCGCACCCCCTCCGGACCGTTACAACCAGCCGTCATCGAACTCTCGACGGCGTCGCTGGATCCGTCGTCAGCTACGTCGAGATCCCGCTCCCTCGCCTTTCACCCTACTGACGACGATTGAGCTGCGCGATGCCTACCTCGCCTGCGTCCGCCTCAGCCAGTGACAATTCTTCGCCCTAGAGATTGCGAGCTTGCAAAAGGGCGGCCGTGTCCCTGCGAAAAATTCACTGCTGTCTCTAGACCCGATCTTCACCGATGACGTCCTTAGAGTTGGCGGTCGTCTCCAACATTCTGCGCTCACTTTCGACGAGCAGCATACGCCAATCCTCGACAGCCGATGCAGCCTCGCTCGGCACATTATCCAGTGGGCTCATGCTCGTGCTCTTCACGGAGGAGTCAGAGTCACCAGCGCCTATGTGGCTCGCAAGGCCTGGATTGTTGGCGGGCGGCGGCGAATCAAAAGCATTCTCCAGGGATGCGTGGTCTGCGCCTGACTGCAGGCGCGGCCTGCCACTCAACACATGGCACCTCTACCGGCCGCACGGGTTACTCCTGCTCGAGCTTTCTCTCGCACTGGAGTTGACTACGCTGGCCCATTCAACATTTTATCTGCTAAGGGCCGAAGCATCCGCACAAGCAAGGGCTACGTCGCGATCTTCGTCTGCATGACCACCAAGGCGTCACAGCTTGAGCCCGTTGGTGATCTCTCCACCGAGTCATTCATTAGAGCGCTCACAAGATTCTGCGCCAGGCGCGGTCGGCCCTTAGAGATCTGGAATGATAACGCCACCTGCTTCCGCGCCGCAGACCGTGAAATGCGCGAGGCTCTCCAGGATGCCGAAGTAAAGTGGAAGCGTGTTGCTGGCTCACTGGCTAAACAAGGCGTCACGTGGCACTTCATTTCTTCACGGGCGCCCCACTTCGGCGGACTATGGGAGGCCGGTGTCAAAGCAATAAAACATCATCTCCGTCGTGCCCTTGGACTGCGCAACTTCACCTACGAGGAGTTTTCCACCGTTTTGGCCAGCATCGAGGCGGTCCTCAATAGCCGCCCTCTCACTCCATTCACCGGAGGCTTAGATGATCTGGACATCCTCACCCCCTGGACACTTTCTCGTCGGTGGCCCGCTGAATTATGTGCTTGAGGCCAGCACCCCGCCCGAGAAGCTCGATCGCCTAAGTCACTGGAAGCTGGTCCGGGGAATCCGAGACCAGTTCTGGAGCCGCTGGAGCCGCGAGTACTCGGACACGATCCAACAACGACCCAAGTGGAAGGTCCCACGTCTTAATTTCCAGGTTGATGACGTCGTCGCCGTGGTGGACACCACGCTCCTCCAGTCTAGCGGCACGTGGCCGTTCGGTCGCATCATCTCGGTACATCCCGGAGCCGACGGGCTCGTTCGCGCCGCCACCATCCAGACCGCCACTGGTGAATACACCCGTCCCATCAGCAAGCTCTCTCTACTGCCTGTCCGATCGCCTAGTGTCGGCGACGCCACCTCCAAAGACCCTGTGGCCGAATTTGACCCAGGTACGGCGGGCAGAGACTAAGATCGTTCACGGAACGAGGCGGGCGGGTTGTGCAAGATTTGTCTTGCGCGCCCATGCCCTCCCCTTCCCCTCTTTCTGCTCAAAGAAGAGGGAGCTGCTGCTCGCTTGGTCTCTGCCGGCGCGAGCGTACAGCTTGATCTAGTGGAGCCAACGTGTATGCACGCCTCGACCTCTTGCTTCGCTGGGGACTCTCAAACCGGACCTCCACGTCGATCTGCCTACTATAAAATATCTGTTACGGCTGATCTGCCAATCTTGTATTTACTCGACGTTCTAATAAAGAATAATTCAAACAATAGATAATAATGAAGTTGTGGCGAAATATACGAACTATGATCAACACGCACAAGCACATTTAAATTTTTTAAACAATTTTCTAAATAATACTTTTGGTCATTCTTTTGCAGTTTGCGATAGGCTTTGATGGAAAAAAGATTTGAAATAGTCATCTGCAGCACAGGAAAATATTTTAAAAACAATTGTCCCGGTGAATAATCACTTTTTTTCCATTTATACTCTTACAAAAATTTTCAAGAGTTTCAGTAGCATCATCTGAAGCATCTGGAAAAAATTAAAGTTCAAACGCATAAGCACAGTCTCACTTGTTATAAAAAAATGGATCCAAATAAAAAAAAAAATTGTAGATTTGGAGCACCTTTCATGTCATCAAAAAAAACTGTGACTGATAACTGTGAATTTTTCTGAAAAAAATTTTAATAATAATAATTATAAGAAAGTAATTCGATTAATAACATCAATATCTATAATATCAGCGTTCGACCTAAGACACGCCTAAACAGAGCAGTGGAGAAGGGTGTCCGCCGAGGCTTCGGTGGCGAAGTTGGTTAAAGCACCTTCCCGGCAAGAAGGAGGCCCAGGTTCGACTCCTGGCCGAAGCGGATAACTTTTTTTCACTGCTCTGTAATTTTAATTGACAAAGTTTTTCGCACTCCAGCGATTTTCACTCTAAAAATAAGCGCGACGTTTCTATAAAGTAAAAAGAATATACATAGCGCAATTTACATGGAAGAGGTCAATGTATAGTAATAATTTGACATAATACTTACCCATCGATTAATAACATCAATATCTAGATTACTGTTTAGTCGAAAACGACTAAGACGTACGGGCCGATACGCGAGCGGCGGAGAAGGAAGTCTCGCAGCACGTCGAGCGTGCAGTAAAGGATTCGTTTTTATGTTCGTTTTTATTCGTGTGTAGTCAGTATTGTTTCACACTATTGTCCTGTATCGTCACGCTAATTGGTGGACGTCATCCGAGAGACGTAAGGTAAATCAAAGGGAGAGGGGTTAGTGCCGCCAACGGCGGAGATACGAAAAATTGAGAAGAGTTGGTGAGGGTGCGGTCATTTCGAAGCTACAGTTGATATACAGCGGTCTACAGTTTTCACTGCGATCTCGAGTACTTATTGGTTTTATCGGATTTTCATTGTTTCATCGCGTGAAGTAAGTCTTCGCATAGTTTGCATACCGGTATTACGTGTTTAGGATCACGCGTTCATATCCTTGATCCGTTATGATCGGTATCCAATCTTTTCGTATCGATGTGCTGCGAGTGAACACGGCAAAAATCCGCGTCAGCGAAACCGTGTCACGGTAATCGAGAGCGAGAACAGTGCTGACGCACACTTCACACATTCTTCACATATACTTCACACACACACGCACACATATATATGAGGCTTGTTCACACCAGGAAGTTGTTTATACCTCAAATTGCAAATTTCATATTCTCTTTTGTATCATTTGTTCGTTCTTCCAGGGAGTTTTCTCTTCAGATTTTCCTCCCTTGGGTCACAAATATATCTTCGTTGTGGCTCATAAACAGCGTCTTTTTTATTTTTTTATTTTACGTGCGCGAAAATTAGTGC